>NW_008824665.1:2067493-2103835 GCF_000699105.1 Pygoscelis adeliae
AGAGGAACACATTTTATCAGCATCTTTGATTAGCCCTTGAAGTTTTAGCAAGCGAGTGAGATGTTGCTCCAACTGTCTGAATGTGGAACACCTATGGACACTTTGATATGCTGATTTCCTTCTGGAGATAGTGCGTTCCTCTCTGGAACGTTAATTGAACTGTCAACGCTCTGATTTCCCCCTTTCCCTGCAGCATGGCTTATGCTATGCTCTGCATTGTTATGGCTATAGGTTTAATATTATGAAAAATACCATTCAGACAATAATTTGACAGTCTGGCAACTCCAGATGCATTGCTGGGTTTCCATAGAGATGATACACAATGAATAAACATATATGACTGACTTGACTGAGTTTGTCTTTAGTCAGGTTTGGAAACCTGAGTCTCTTTCTTGTGATAGGGACACTTTATTAATATATTACTTAATTTGGTGTAGTAGGGTGTTTTCTATATTCAAAGGCAGTGCACAGTCTTGCTGAGAAACTTTATTTACTTCCACTCTTGTAATCATCTTTTCTAATATCGAAACTGAGTTAGCTTTTCATCTATCAGTGTGCTGATCCAGGAAATGCAGTGTCTTAGCCCTCCGCCCCATTTTTATGCAAATAATGAGAACTTCCACATACCCCATGTCATTCTTTTGCCATCCATAAGGAATTAGGACATCCAGGTATACCCCCAAGTTGCCAGATATTTCTTTGCAGAGCTTCAACCTTCTCAAATATATTCCAGACTTTCTGTAGGAGTTCTTAGTCTTTCTGGTGTAGAAATAAATTGTTATTTTAGCAATTTTAGCATAGGTAGAGAAACACAAAATCTGCAATTTAAAACTTCAAGTTCCCAAAATTATTCTGTGCAATCTCACCACTCAACCACTCATCTTTCGTGGAAAAAAATGTACGTACTTAATGCTTGGGTAAGAAGACTATTAATTTATTTAACCTTGATATACAGGTGCTTTGTAGATCAGGGAATCTTATGTTTCACCTCGTTCTTTCTGTATTGTGCATTGGCTGAGGTCCATGTTAACTGCTCGGGCAGTGGAAGAAAGGGAGTGAACCGGGAATGTTGAGACTCTAAAAGCATGGCTTGCTACAGCTTGAGCAAGTACTCTGTACCTGAAGTGGTAACATAGTTTTGTACTGTGTAGAGTAGCAGAGAAGAATTTGTGGGTTCTTGTTCTTTTTCCCCACTTCTCCTCAATATACCCACTGACCAGCAGACATTCTCCAGAAATGCATCTACTCACCATTTCAGATCATGGAGTGAAAGATAAAAACACACTTGGTAGTCTGTTTCAGCAGTTAGTCACCACTCTTTGGCAGCCAAGGCTTTTTCTCCAAGGTTAAGTAGCTGTCCTTGGTAGTGGCATCTTCTCCCCCACAGAGCTAGCTGGTTGCCCTGTTAGCAGTGGAAATCTCTGTGTTGAATGCCTCTTGAAGCACTCTTTCTGCTCTCACTTCAGTACTTTCATGCTTTCCAAAGCTGTATACAGAAATAAAATTGCCTCTTTCCTCTAACTCTATTCCTTTGAGTGAGCAAACACTTGATGTCCTGGTTTCGGCTGGGATAGAGTTAATTTTCTTCCTAGTAGCTGGTACAGTGCTGTGTTTTGGATTTAGGATGAGAATGATGTTGATGACACACTGATGTTTTAGTTGTTGCCGAGTAGTGCTTACACTAGTCAAGGACTTTTCAGCTTCTCATGCCCGGCCAGCAAGAAGCTGGGAGGGGGCACAGCCAGGACAGCTGACCCAAACTGGCCAAAGGGGTATTCCATACCATGTGACGTCGTGCTCAGTATATAAGCTGGGGGGACTTGGCCGGGGAGCGGTGACCGCTGCTTGGGAACTGGCTGGGCATCAGTCGGCGGGTGGTGAGCAATTGCATTGTGCATCACTATCACTTATTTTGTATATCCTTTTATAATTATTATTTTCCCTTCCTTTTCTGTCCTATTAAACTGTCTTTATCTCAACCCATGAATTTTACTCTTTTTTTTTCTACGATTCTCTCCCCATCCCACTGTGGGGGGAGTGAGCGAACAGCTGTGTGGTGTTTAGCCGCAGGCCGGGTTAAACCACACCACTTGAATAGATATGCCTAGGACTGCAGGTTAGGAAACTGATTCCTGATCACGGCACTAAAACTCCTATTCTTAACACTTCTTTATGTTGTTGCTTGTGACTTTGTTTAACAGTACTTGGTTGAAACTCTAGGCAAAGCACTGTTACTTTGAAAATCTGGTTTATAAGAAATGCTGTTAGAAAAATAAAATTGCCCTTGCCAGAATATGAAATGACAATGGTGTGTAATTCTGCTTCAACTAAAGACAAGCTTTTTTTTTCCAATGTTACAAAATGCTTCAAAGTCTTTCTGCTTGATTAAGTAATCTGTTGTATTGTATTAACCATGAAGGAAAACCCCTTAAAATAATCTTTCAAATTACTTAGCTGAGATTTATAGATCTGGTAGAAAGATTTGCAACAATTCAGTGAAGCAGTTACATCCTGATGAAGTCCAATGTTATGCGAGTCTGTGTTTTAGGAGCTTTACGATGAGGAAAGAAAGCATAGCCACTGCAGACCCCAAATATGCAAATGACAATAATTGTTTGCTTAAAAATTCCTCCCAGCAAATGTCTTATCCACAATATAGGTTCTGTATCCTCTGTCCCACTTCATTTTGTCTGTCTTCATAACCTTTTGTTCCACCTGTGATGTTTTTCAGCAGTCACGTGATAGAAAATGTCTAGGCTAGATTCCAAGGGTGGAATAAAAAGCTGTATTTATTTTTATGGAAGCACTAACAATTCTATTTGGATTGGATTTCTTTGTAGCAAAACCAATGAATTATTGAACAGATTGGACTTGGGTTTGCCAAAGAGTGATTCCTGTCAGATTGCTAATCGTGGCCCAGAATCTACAGCATGGGTAAGCAAAACCATGGCATGTGCTGTATTTTCTGTCAGCTTTCCAGGTGCTGTCAACAGTGTAGTATTAGAATATTCTAACTGAGCTTAATTGCCTAAACATAACTCAGTGAGTACCAAGGAGTCTTTCTGGGTGAATGAGATTGCCTACATTGTCTCTTACACACTGGCAGAGTATCCTACATAGTAGGGGACTGCCTTATTACTCACAGATCTCTCTCTGATAAATGAAAGCCAGATTTATATTCTAAGGGCAGATCAGAATCTTAAATGTGCTCTGTACCCATCCATTGGTGGCAAGCTTTTATGAAATCTCAACTACTTCATGTGAGTGGATGCTTTACTGCATTGAAAATCTAGTCAGAACACTGCATCCTAAAAGTGATTCCATAGATTGCTTGGGGACTTCGTCCCAGTCTGAATGATCCTGGTAAGTATCAATGTAATTAGGAAATAGATAAAGTATTGCTTAAGTTTCATTATTCTAATTGCCTCAGAAAGGCTTTTTCACATATGATTAGTCTCTCCGTGTCTAAACCAAGCTTTCCTACTGATGTAAAAACTTGCAGTGAGGAATATTAACCCTGAGACAGAAGTATTTCTCCTTTAGGGAGGTTTGTAACTGGGGGAAGACAGAGAGCAGGCAGCCAAGTGGACAGAAATTGTCGCTACAAGCAATAGTTCTTAGTCAGCAGAAACTTGGAAGTATCCAATCTGGGCAGCCCTCTGTTGTATACAACCTTGAACACCAACAGTTGAGTGAAAGGAGGGAAGGATTTACCTCCGTATTTCCTTGGAAGCCTTGGAAATGTGCAAGACCCTCCTGTTACAGAAATTGCTGCAAACAGAATATATGACAGCTCTGTCTTGCCTCTAGTATCTCTTCCAGGTTTTCATTGCATGAAAAGGGAAGGTGATGTTGAAAATAGGTTCCTTTCCCCTTTGATTCCTCAGGTCATTTTGTGTCTCTGAAAACCCTAAAGAAATCTTAGCATATGTGGGCAGATACATAGCTTGAAGGAGCCAACTTCTGCCCAGCAACACTGGGCAGAAGGTCAATTGCAGGACAGTGGCTTTCAGACTGTCTTTTTGTAGTCCTGGGTGAACAAGCAAGATGAAGAACTATGGGAAGGGAGAAAAGATGTCTTGAAACCATTTCTACCTCCCTCTTGAAGCATCCAATGCTCCAAACAGTGGGGAGTGTGTTCTTTGGTAGGGAAGACCCAGCTCTGCAGCCTTTTATATGGTGTGAACATTGAACCGCAAAGACAAGTGAGCTCATGTCCCCAGGACTGACTTGGATTTCAGCATTTTGGTGCGGTGCCTTCATATCTATACAGAAATGGGTGGATGCCTGAAGGAACACTGAATTCTTTCAGGTGTACGGGTCCTACTTTTAGCCTTTGCCTTCTACTTCACCTACCTATGTGTGCCTTTCTCGTTCCAGTTTTTGAGGGGTTTCTTAATAAGTTGTGCCAAATTACATACCATGGTTCATCTTTGGCTTCACTAGTATCCAAACAGATAAAATACATATTTTATCTGTACTGTTCTTTAATACTAGCTGCTATTATACATGTCTTTTGCATGGCAGCATTTCTATAGCTTTGTGAATCAATTCATCTCTTGCTTATAATGCAGCAATGCAGTTAGCAAAATGTCTTCCCAACCAACTTGGACGAGGTACGGTCTATAGGCATATGCACAGCCTCTGTGCTCTGTGTGAGGACTCTGAAGCACATAACCAATGAGTTGTTATCTAAATAAACTTGGCATAGTACCAAAATGCTAAACCAGTGGGAAAACTTGAACTCTAATTTATCTTGGACCTGTCCTTTGTCTGGAGTAATCAAAAAATTCAGGAACAATGTATTTGAACAAGTGATAAGCTTAGGAAGCGCCTGACATGCATGCTAAAACGGGGGCATATATATATATATGTGATTTTTTAAATTTAAAATTCATGTTCTAAAAAAAGTTTAGGACAATGTAATGTTGATCAATTTTTTTCCCTCACATCATTTCTTTGATGGTGATATTAATGTAACACACCTAGTTCAAATATCAGTGTCAAATATTACTTGATGTGCATGAACAAATTTAACTTCTTTGGAGTGACTCTGTCATTGGTGACTTTTTTTGCCCACTTATTTAATCAAGCTCATAATTAATTTTAATCCTGTCTTTCAAAGTGTTACCAATCCTGTGTAGATTTTTATTGTCTGCCAACTTGATTAACATACACTCCACACAATTCTCCAAGCCATTACGGAGAGTAATGAATAATATTGGACCCAGAATGAGTCTCACTGGACACATGTAACAACTCCTCCCAGCTCAAAATTGAGCTGTTAATAATTGCTTTCTCTAGTCAGTCTTTTTAGCAGATTATGTGCCTGTTGTTTTAATGGTGTCATTCTGCATGCATATATCAAGTTTTGAGAACATTGTGTAGACCTGCAACAAACTCCTCACTAAAGCCAAACCTGCACACTTCTTGTATTAAATTGTACTGGCTCATTATTTAGTGTGCTACACTATGTCCCTGCTCAAAGACTTTACAATGTAAGTTCCTATGTATAAGATCCTAAGGATCCTGTAAGATCCGAAGGGTAGGCTGGCTCTTTGCTAACAACTGCAACTTGTGAGAGACCAGGGCTTGTTACTGTAATGAAAACCTACTATGCAGCTGAATACATTATTCATGATGTGTAGTTCAGATTTTCAGTTCTCTTGGCTGCCCCACAAATAATATAGCAGACTTGATCTCTCAGCTTCAGTTGCCCTACCTCCACAAATGCCTTTCCACAAATAATCCTGGGTTCCCCTCTGTTACCAGGCCTCCGTTCTGCTGTGTTACCTTGGTAATATTTTCAGTACTTTTCTTTCTTTCTTCCCAGAATACCCCATCTCACTATCATATATCCTGACCGTGTTTTCTGACTGCTCAGAAAAACACGGAATAGCATGTGCTGTGGCTGCCTGGGTGTGATGTGCAGGTGGACATTCAGCCAAACCGAATGACTGAGAGGCTTTAGACCATTTCTTGTTTAAATTCTAGTCTTGAGACTAATCTGTTTTTTAAGTAACTGGAATCATTCAACCGCTTCTGTTTTGTTAATTACCTGTATAATGATTCGGGAATAAGGTTTGGGATTTTGGCCGCCCCTCTCCCCGCACCAATGTGTTTATATTCTCTGCTGAACGATAGACAAGAAGCCATACTTACAAGCAAGCTCTTCAAGAGGATGAAAACAGAAGATTAGAGGAAATGAAGCAAGAACAACGGAGGAAGGTAATTATACATTAACAGTTTGCATATTGTATCATTTTTGCATGCTGTGAAACCAATTAAATACATTGATTACTTGTAGCCTACGCAGAGAGCTTCTTCTTAGCAAAAGTGCTTCAGTCACTGTTTTCAAATATTGTGAGAGAGATGAGCCAAGCTGTAAAATTTGGACAGGGACAGGACAATTATCTTCTGGGTTCAAGGCTATTTGCATCTAGAAGACAAGCTCCTGTTCGCCTCTCCATTTGAACAATTGTGCAGAGCATTTTTTGACCACGGCACCCGATTTCATAGGCTAAGGAAACCAATTTCCTCTCTTTCAGGCAGAAGTAATCTTACTGAGATATTCATGATGATCTCAGACTCTGAAGAGTCTTTTTCTAGAGAATTGAGGCCTGTGTGCCCTGCCTTCCCAAATGGGGATGTGGAAGAACTCAGATTTGCCATTGAGTCTGTATGCTTCTCTGTTCCCTTGCTAACCACCTAAACGAAGAGTTTTGAATTGTCCAAAAAGCAGGCATGCCGTAACTGCAAGTTTGAACTCCATCTTCTGCATATGTGGCACGCATTCCTGAAACGCATCTGAACCACTGTAGTCCCTCTGGCATAGATTTGGGTACCATAAAGTTCATCTACACAAGGCGATGGCACTGTGCTAAGTTATCTGTCTTGGCTCCAGGTCTGACTGTGCAAGTATGGGGAGGGCACCATTTGAAAACCATATTAGGAAATCGTTTGAAAACATATTAGCAAATACTGAGCCTCTTGCTCTGCCTCTGCTGTTACTGACGTCCAAATTAACATTAAACTACTTCCCCAGTATCAGAATCTTAGCGCAACAAATTCCATGCAGTGAGTTTCTACTAGAGCTGGACAAGTGACTCAGCCCCTCTCACGGACATCTTTCTTTAAATGTTGGGGATAAGTGTCCTCGTTTCATAGTATTCTAGCAACCAGGATGCTGGAAACAAAAGGTGGAGAAAAAAGGAGGGTCTTAATTGCCTTCCCATCAGGTGTATGCTTATTCCCAGGAACTATACAGAGGAAAAAATTTTGAAAGCCAGTCCTGATGGGTGTAAGGCTGGTAGCTGTTGTATTCTTTACATTGATTCTTCCATAGAGAAAATAACTACAGATGTGAATTAGCATGCCCCTACTTCATGAGTTTGGTTTAAGGGACTCATGTAGAGCTTTAGACTCTTTACCGATTTCCACAGATTGCTAAGAAGGTGTTGTCTGCTTCTAAGGCTGCTCTTGCTTGGTACATGGTTCCAAGTGCTCCTTGCCTTCACAGTTGCCGCTACCTATTGTGCAGAGTAATGCACTACTTACGATCCTACTGTAAATAATATATATTTTAAAGGCTCCAATAGTTGTCCCTCAGATATATGTTGGCTTGTTTCTACTTCAAACTAATATTTATTAAAGTAATTGTGAATTCTGTCTTGTGTGTACCTCCTAGCACAGTGTAGCTATAAAAGGTATAGGTATTGTCAGTTCCCTTTTTTTTTTTCAGAACAGGTTTTAGTATGTATTGCTTGATTTAGAAATTTTCAGTACGCTTTGAACACCGCATCATATACACACAATATATTTCAGAACATTACTCCAAGGGAGGACTTAGCATATTGGAAAGTCAGATACTGGGTTTTAATTTTCAGGTTGAATAGTTATTTAAAACAGTGAAAATTAAGGTTGGCTTTTTTATTTCTTAATCCTGTTTCTTCTTTTAGGGCTAGACAAATATTGATACACAACACATTTGCAGTTATTGATTTTCTTCATACATTTATTGCATAGTTTTTATTTAATGTTCCACTTAAATTGATTTTTTTTTAAAAAACTTTTGTGGTTCCATTCAGTTATTGAAGCTTTTATCTAACTGCATCATTTTATTTGAGTTCCTATTCCTACTGCTGCTCAGTTGCTATGGAAAATATGAAAGATAGTTCTGTTCCTATCTCTTCCCCCTTGCCCTGCAAGCCAAATTTTCTTTGCAGAAAAATCTGCATCTTCAATTCTTAGGTGCATTGCAGGGAGCAAAAGCCAGACAAACAAGCACACATGCAGAGCAGAGTCATATAAGCTGTGTTTCCTTCACAGTCCCGGCTAAAATTGCATAAGCAAACCCTCCTCTGAAAAGAATTCCCTTTGACGCTGTTTATATACCTTAATACTACATAACGTAAGGATGGTAGGCTGCCGCAACGCTGGGAGCTTGCACACGCTTTCACCACACCAACAGGTACCAGTTGCCTTTCCCTCACCCTTGCAGGGAGCTCCAGGGAGCTGGAGGTGACACACCACGCCACATAACCCCGTTTTCGTCTTCTCCTCGCGTTCCATAGAGGCAGGAGGCGAAGGGCACGTCTCCTTCGTACCCTACGGGCGCAACGGCTGTGTCTGCTCCTGCTAGATGACTTTGGCTGTCTTCCCCCTTGGACCCACAGGGAAACTCAAACCCGTGGGGTGGGGCAAGGGGAAGCAGACTGGTGTCTGGCATACCCCTTTAAATGTAGGACTGTAAATGTCTGAATCCTGTAACTTCCCACTTTTTAAGGCACAAACAAAGCTCATCCAGTGCAACGCTGAACAGAAAAATGAGCCCAGTTTTTAACATAGTGCTGTCACATAAATGAAATGCTGTTGAGAGAAGTTCTGGGAATGACACGTGGCTCTAGATGAAGTTAACACCATGTGGAATTAATTGGGTTTGCAACATAGGTATGTCAATTAAAAGTAAGTGTTGATTTTTTTTTTCCCCCCACGTTTATCATCCCCAGGCTGAATTAATGGAATTTAAACAAAAGCAGGAAGAGGAAGCCAGGACAAGAGCACATCAAAACGAACAGAGGAGGTATGATGCAAAAATGCAGAATACACTTTAACCGAATTCCTATCTGGAAAGGGTCTCAAAATTGCAGGCACTCATGCTTTGGAAGACGATTGCAATGAGGATCCCTGACCTCACCTCTGGTTTAGCTTTGCCTTCAAATGAGCCACTAATATCCATCATTACAACTGCTCACTATAACTCAGAGTGCCTTTTTCACTTTATCTATCCTGTCAGCATAGGATACAGCACAGGGTAGAAACTATTAGTAGTTTCATGGGTAACTACTAGTACAGTAGTTTCAGCTGGGAAACATTTTATCTATCTATCTATCTATCTATCTATCTATCAATCAATCAATCTATCTATCTATCTACCTACCTACCTACCTACCTATCTATTTATCTATTTTGACTTTATTTTAGAATGGGCTACTTTGTCCCTGCCACATTTTGTGGTTGACTGTCACTGAGGTTAACATGCAGAGCTAAATGTGGGATTTGATATCGATACAGATGGAAGCTGCAGTGCAGCAAGGCCTTCTGCAGCTGCACTGCTTCGTGCCCCAGGCTGTGCCCCGCTGCTGCGCCCTCTCTGTGCTCAGTGGTTCTAATCTTGCACTTCTATCACTTAACTGACTTTCCATTATCTTGAAGCACAGCTTTATTCTCAGCTTTGTTTTCTGCTGGTAAAAAGAAACAACGCTCAGGCTCAGAAATAAAAACACCATTTGTTTATGTTATTAGGGAAATATTAAAAAAAATACTTCTGTAGGCAACCACTCTCCATACTGTTTTCATTTCTTTTTTTTCTCTAGCAAGAATATGGAGATAATTACTCATAGAAGTTAATGAAGGATTTTCGATTCAGTCCATCTCATGTCCCTAGATAGAAATAATCCAGTATCTTGCATTTTATGTCATTCTTACCAGTAGCATTGTAAAACATTAAAACAACAGTCATGTTTAAGCATATGTGTCAGTCCTAAGCATTAATAGGGGAAAAAAAATATTGAACTGCGACTAGGGAAAGCCACTCACAGAATGTTAAATTTCAAAGGTTTGTGAACCCTCAGCTACCTTCAATCATTATTCATTTTTTGTTGTATTTTAAGGGTAAATAATGCTTTCCTGGACCGACTCCAGAACAAAACGCAAGCTAATAGCATCTACCAACCTGGATATTCTGGGAGTCTGGACTACCTCAGTAATGGCGCCTGGGTAAGTTTTTGGGTACAGAACATGAAAGCAATGACATTGTTTAAAAGTTGACTTTTTCCCCAGATACTATTATGTGTCTGTGTGCGTTTAGCCTGCCTGACAGAACTTACAGTCCTGGCTGGCTGTCTACAATAGCTTTTAAGAAGAAATCCTGTCTTAAATACAAGCGGATCAAATGGAGGAGGGAGGAACAGCTGCTCTTGCAGCAGAACTCAGTGGCTTTGCATGCAAGGTACTTACTGCAAGGAACCTCATCCAAGGTACTTCCTTAAGTTCAGAACAAGGGTAGTGAAATCGTAAGGGATTTTTTGAAAGTCTTTAAATGAAAGATATTTGGAAATGTTGTAAACATTTTAATGTGATCTTGAAATTGGAGGGGGAAAATCCCATGAAAGGTACAGCTATTCACTTTTTACCCATATAAAATTATGACAAAGAAGACCCAACTGCATCCAATTTAAAATACATAGTATTTGTAAGGATTCTTTGAAGAAAAGATACCTTGACTGTAGACTATTAAACATCTATTAATTTTTTCAGCTGTCCTAATGAGACATTAATGTGAATGTTATTTAGAATTGCACTTTTCAGTGTAAAAAAAAAAAAATTATGTAGTATTCCCATCATGGAAATTTCCATTAGGTTGAAATTCTGTTGCTGAGAGGTCCCTAGCGCAGAAATGGAAGATTTACAAAGACTGAACAGCAAAAGGATGAGAGTCTAAGAGAATTTAGTGAACGTGCCAGTGTAGAGAAAGTTGTTTAATTGATAAACCAGAAATGTTTGAATTGGATTAGTTGGACTGTCTGGTGAGGATGTGTATGTTGGCAGATGAACGCCAGGAAGACTTGGGTTAAAGCATCTACGAAGTCAAGGCATGATTAAGAAACAGATATTCTTGCTGCTGGAGTTTTCCATATAGTGAAAGTGGAAAAAGAGTGTCTTAATCACTGCAGGCTTTGGGCAAGCCCTGGGCAATGGCAGAGGACTCAGGAACCTTGGACTGAGGCCACCTTTGTGCATAGCAGTTCTCTTGGTCTTGCTGAGAGGAGGCGGGACCTGCCAGCTCAACCTCCCATAAGGTCTGCAGGCAGCTGCTTGGAGAACCAGTTGGTTAGAGGCTTTACTGGTAAGGCCTGTATCACATGCCAGGCAATCCAGGAGTTGTTGGAAGGCAAACTACAGATGTCCAGGCTAGTAATCAAGTATGAGTAAGAGAGCACTCTGGCTGGCAGGTCTGAACCATTTCCTGAAGGATGGCATGTCTGCAGATAGCAGAATTAGAGACTTCAGGTAGGACAGAGCCGACTGATACCTAGTAAGGGGCAAAAGGTGAAGTCTGCTGGATGGGGCCTGCTTAACAAAGGCAGCAAGGGCAGAAATTATTATTTTTGTTTCACTTTGTGTCCTTTATCCCAATTTGTAAACTGTTTCCTGATAAACTCAAAAGAAAATGTGTGAAACAGCTGAGATCCCCAATATCTAAACTCGAGCATCTCCATCAGAGCACCTGCTGTCACCACTGAAAACCTTGCCATCATCTGTAGAGGGAGCAGGGTTTTGCCTTTAGCCAGATGCCGTACGTCCTCTTCAACAGGGCAAGTGTTTGTACCACCAAACGAGTGGACTCAGCCCAGGCACAGTTTTAACAACAGACGACTCTGTGACGTATGCAGCCAATCTATGCTTTTTTAAAAAAATATATGTTCAGAGAATGCATCAGCACAAATGCAATAAAACCCTGTGTGTAGAAGTGACAAATTTCCTATTCTGATGTTTACTTAATGGCTCCCAAGGAGCCTGCCTTCTGTTGGGTAATGCTAGATTATCCATTTTTCCTTTATGTTGTGATGTAAGATTTGAAGACAAACAAAGCAGGGAAAGAATAAACTATGAAAGAATATGTCACCATGGAAAGGAATTAAAAATGAGTATTGGTAACAAGAGCAAGAAAGACAAATATCTCTCAAGAGATAGGCTGGAGGCTGCAACCTCAGTGTCTTTGATTATGCCAAGATTCTTCTCCCTTCCCTTGGGATTTTAAGCAAAAAGAACTGAACTCCAGGTGGGGCTTACAAGTCACGTAGTCTGCAGTGTGGTGTTTTACATTACAAGGGAGCTAACTGAAGCAGGTCAGACTATATACTAAGACTAAAAGAAATTAAAAAGGTTCCCAAAGTTAAGACCTGCAGGTAGTTTTTGAGCCTGCTCCATCTGTGCAGCGGCACTGAAGAGGAAATATTTGTTCTCTTTCCTGCTTCTTTTTTTCCTGTTTGAACTCTTTACAGTCACAACAGCTTCACACTTAACAGAAATGGAACATCGCACTGTGTTGTCGATATACCTGCTGTATTTTTCAGTATTACTTCTATTAGCCTGATTTCCTAAGGAAGTGAAGTTTGTATGATCACGCTGTCTGTCTACATATAATAAGGTTTTCAACTTGCTGGCCAATCTTAGCCAAATTTGAAAGGGAGTATAAGTCTCAAAGATAATTAAGTTTCTGTGCATTTCGTGAAAAGCACTGGCTGGCAGAGGAGAGACCCCAAAACAGTACCCCACTCTGAGGGGTGGTGGGAAGGACTTGGGCACTCTGTGCATTGTTCGGCTGCAGCCCTCCGGCTGATCAGCATGGGCGCAGCTCCAGAGCAGCTGCAGCTCTGCCCCGTTTTCCTGGGGGCTAGGGCATGAAAAGGGGACATGGGTATCACAGGAGACATGGAGAGGAGGGGGGAAGGCGAATTTGTTGTGTCTGGGCAGGGGGGAGGAGAGCAGTTGCATTGCCCAATTGTCCCCTAATCGATAGGAAACTAGTTTTCATTAATTCAACTGCCCTCCAGACATCTTGTGTTTTGTTAGGAATATTTATAAGCTGTTATTTCAAGAAGGATCTTCATGAAAGTAATCTTTTCTCCCTTTTTGGTTATAAATGCCAGGGTGCTCTCTGCGTGGTTGTGTGGTTTCCTTTTTTAATGGGAAGACAAATTAATGAATTTCCACTTCCGTCTGTGAGCTACTGTACCCTTGAGAGAGCATTGAGTCTTGTTGTATGCTATCAGGAAAGTTTTTATGTCCTTTGCGCTGCCATTGTCTGTAACATAAGGATAAATCTTTTAGGATAGGACAGTAAAAAAATAACAGTTGTCCTTTGGACATCAAAGTTGAATCAATAAGGTTTAATCCTTACTCAGCTGGGACGTATGATTGAGACAGTATCTGTTCCCTGTAATGGCACAAATGATCAGTTTTATTTAAATATTAAAACACTTCTATTTTTACAGAAGAATGACTTCAAAACAGTTGCACATTTTTATAGTCACTCCCTTGTGAGATTTGCCCGTGTTCCAGTACGGAGGGATTTGCAGAGGCCAAGTGCTAATGCATGGCAAGCCTGTAACAGAGCCCTTGTTCATTTTTTGTGTGGAAATGGAGCACTGTCAAGGACCCTTTTGTCTATTCTATTATTGGGGAGAGGTCACATGGTGAACATATGAAATTTATATGTCTGCTTTTCTTTAATGAAATACTAGTTGTCTTGTTGAAAGTCTCTGAGCTGTAGTACACCCAGAATCTAGAAGGCAACATGACATATTACACCTTCCCGTTTCATGCCTCCATTACACCCGGTGTCGTGCATAAGAATGAGAAGTGCTCTCTCAGATGCTGACTCCGCTCTTTCAGTGGATGCATAATTCTAGATATTTGCTGTGGGAAGCAACTATGCCCTGAATACACGGGTGCAGTGTGACAGGAAACCCCATTCTCTTCCTTTCCCATATGCAGAACAGGAACTCGAAGGATGCTGGATAAATCTGTTTCGAGAAAACATGATTTATGGATAAAACTATTTTAAATAAACATGGTTTGTGAGTTAGCACTTGGTTTAGTTCTTCTAGCATGATCCATGGGAATGTTTCTTTGGAATCTCAACCAGCACTTGATTTATGCTATTTGCTACCAATTCAAGAGGGAGCATGTCATGAAGTTTACTGTTGCACAGCAAAGAAGAACCATAGCTCAAAGGTCCCTGAAGTTGCAAGGCCAGCATGCGTGCCACAGTTTTCTATACACAATCAGTCTTTAATGCAGACTTTCATGAACTTTTAGATGGATAAAGTTGCACTGAAAGTACTGGTTTCCCAGCACAAAGAAAAAGCTTTTATTTAACATGGGAGTATTGAGAATAGAATATTTATATAAGAAGGTTCCAGACTGCAATCCACAATGGTAACGTTTGTTTTAACAAAGAATGTGGTTTGCTAACTTAACTTTAACCTGGTTAGTCTACATACAACCTGAGTTGGAAAGATTATTAAATTTTTTCCTAAAACTGGTTGGTTTAGGTTTTTTTATTGAGAATAATGCGCTTGTCTTTCCTGGCAGAAGGATGGCAGAAAATAAATAAACTACTCAGCAGAAGTATCAGCATCGATATAGGGACCTCAGATGAGTAGGTCCAGGCATGCTGTAGCTGAGTTTAATGACTTGTCTCTGACAAGGCAGTCAAACAGCATATGCAGATGTGTTCTGCCTGGCTTGACTTTGAGCGCAATCATTCTTTCCTTTGAAAAACTCACCCTAAAAGAATAGTGGGAGTCTGGGGAGAAACGGAAGAAACTTTTCACTCTTTCAAATTGTGTGAGATCAAGAAAGGATTGAGGTATCTGAAGACGTTTGGAACACTTCTAGGTTGATTTTTTTCCAGCAAATCCAAGATATGTTTATCTCCTGAGTCGATACATCCTGCTATTCATATTGAGTTCAAATTGAAGAAATATTTATTGCTAGAACTGGAATCTTGCAAAAGGGTTTACTTGTTATTTTAAGTGGAGTTTCAAAAGGCAGGAAGCAGCACCAAGTAATCAAGAAAGTTCCGCACAACTGGATGGCCATAATTCCGTGCATAAATATGTGATTGTACTGTACATTGTCAATTGTACTGTACTAATGCATTTTTTTTCTTTTATCCAGGAGTCAAACTACTTGGAATAAAGGAGGAGAAAGGTAAGAATAATGAATCTGTTAGTTCTTTTTAGTACCAATGCTGGTGTTAATTTAGCTTCATATTTGACATTTCATTATGAAAGCTTATGTGGTTTAATTCTCAAGTAATATGAGAGGGGATCTTAAATGCTTTCCAACTCTGTGTTTGGGGCCATGCAATGGCGCATACCTATTCTGAAACATGTTCTTTCATAAAGAACTGCAGAACATGTATTTCAAGTCAGAGAAGGCGCTGATGGCATGGAAGGCATCTGCTGGGGGTACCTTGATATTTAGGCTAAAACCTCAGTACAGCCACATTCTCTGCATCGTGGACTGTGAGTGGATAAACCTGGGAAGCTGAGGAATGTGGCTGGAAATGCAGGAGACAACTCTGCAAACTTTCAGTGGTCTTAAGTGAAAGAGGATGACTTTGTTGTGGGCTGCGTTCTTCCTGCTATTTCCCATGAGCAAAAAGGGAGACTGTTCGTATCAGTGGAGGCTGTCGGTAAAACACCACCACTGAATCAGAGAAATCAGGCCCTCTGTTTTCAAATGACCTTTTCATAAGGCTCACTGCACCTACGTTCTTTTCCGAAAGGGGTTCCCTACCCTAATTCCCGGTTCCGATATAAAGATTTGTGCAGAGCCTTTACTTCTAGGCTTGGAGACTTTTGAAGCAAGTTCAGGCACTGACACACATTATTCTTGCCTTAGAAGATGACTTTGACATAACTCTTTTTTTTTGAGAGCTAGGATTTTATAAAGAGAAATTAAAAAAAATCAAACTTAAAAAAGCCCCTTGCTTTCAACCTTTCTCCCACAAACGCAGATATTCTTTTGCGACTTTCTTCTTCGTTTTCTGCTCCAACAGTTATTTTAGTATTTTTTGCAGCAGGGTTGTATTCTGAAGACAGTATATCTAAGTAATATTGTTGGCCTCCCATGAGTCGTCTCTTCAATTTTATGAGGAGTAAAATTGTTATTAAACATTAACTCATATTCACTAAAGAAATGACTAGTAGGTAAAGGCAGTTCCTGACAGGGGAAGAAATGGCCATCTTTTGCAGCCCACAATGCTATTAGGTTTTGTAAACTGTGAGCAGCTGAAGGAGTTCAATGCATTGGATTCTTTGTTGTTTTTCACAATATCTACAATACCAGTAACATATTTGCATATGAACTGTACAAGAATTATGGATGGGTGTACTTTTTTAAGCCTTGTTTTACTGTTGTTTTTAAAACACATTTCAGCTTGCTACATTAATATATTGTTCAAAGAGTTATTAATATGTCTGCAGATAATTAGGACATTTTGTGAATTAAATTTACAAAAAGATAGAAATCCCTTCATGAAGGCTTTACATAATTAAAAGCTAAAACCTGTCGGAAGAAAAAGGAGACTTTATTTTCCAGTGGACTTAATCCTAGAGAAGTTGACTTTGATTTTTGTTTTTGCTGCAAAAGATAATTTTTAATTCTGTTTTCTCCCTCTTGTTACAGGGTATCGGAGAAATATTCACTTTTATCTGGCCTAGGCCAAATGACCTTGTAGAAGCTCCAAGAAAGCGCGCTTTTATCATTGTGATTTTTTTTCTTACCCTGACTTCAGCTTCACACCCACTTCATGAGCAATCTGCAGAGACTGGTTTCTAGCTGTCATTATTCACGCATATTTGAAGCAGCTGATTATGAAAGTCCTGTTTAATTTTTAATAAGAGAATGTGTCATTTTTTTTCATAAGTTGTTTTGCCTCTTGCAGAATGTAATTATCCCAGTCTTTGGGATCTCAGAAAAAGGAGACATTAGTGGCTGCAGAAGCTGCAGTAATATTTGTGTTTACTTGCTGCTCTATACCCAGCCAAAAACGTATCAGAGACTTGAACTAAAGAAGCAGGCAGAGGGTTTTCTTTTGGGATGGGAAGGAGAAGCATTGCTGGTTTGGTTTGGTTTGGTTTTGGTGGGGATTTTGTGGAATTGTTTCACTGTTGTATTCAACAGCAGACACTCAAGAAGAAACAGATGTGTGTATTGTAGACAGGATCTTTTAAATATGTTCTTAGAAAAATACAATACGTGAAAGAAATAAAACTTGAAATAACACTGAAATTTATTGGATCTCTCCCACATCTTTTGTGGTATGATATACCAGTTTTTCACTTCGCCTGTTTTACCTTGGTAACTTCTGTTACATGACTGGGGAAAACTACTGCAAGGTTAGCTTTAGTTTATTGCTTTTCTTTGTCCCTCTAGTCTAATGGAATTTAATTTATATCTCTCTGTTTCTGCAGATGACAACATTTTAATGCTTTCCAAAAGTCAGATGCATGACCACGATATTTCTAATGGAGCAAAAGGGTCCATAGTACGTTAGATAAACCATGCAGGCAAGAAAAAGTATCGTCTGCGGCATTTACAAGTACATCTTAGGCGAAGTTAAAGGTTTCCTGAGCAGTTTTTTTCAGTGTGCAGGCACACCACGGTATTTCTGCATCGCCCTAGCAATATGGAAACTTCATAATGGATCACCTGAAGTTTTCTTCTGAGCCGCGGATGTTGCTATGTTTGCTTTCCCCTCTGGGAATCTGCAGTTGCCCTTGGCTCTCTTTGCCTCAAAGAATTACTCAAATCTCTCACACTACTAGTTAGCTGATGTTAATAGCAAATGCGGAGATCTTGGTAATGCTCTGTGGTTTAGCCTTTTTTTAAGTATCTGACACTGGGAAAATTCCTTGGGAAGACTTTTGCATACCTACCCAATGGCACTGTATTGCAAGTGGTGCTTGGCTGCGCTATCAGACTGCGGCTTTGGAAGTTAAATTCACATCTCCCTCCAAGAACTCCCTCACCCAGCCTCCTTTAGTAGATACCAGGGCTGGAGCTAAATGTCTGCAGAGTGGGATATATGTACATGCATGCACGTATATTTTAAAGGAAATGTCTTTGCTTTAATCAGATCCTTGTATTGTACTCTAATCAGACTAGGACTTGTAGGTGGTCTTTTTGAAGTAGTGAACCTGTAGCCTCTCTGCACTTGACGTATGATACCCCTAGACCCCGCTGACAAAGGCTGAGTGGGAGGGGAAGTCACCATGGTCACTGACAAGTTAAAATTCAGTGTGATCGTGTTGCTATGTTTCTATATCCAATGAAAAAGAAGATCTTTTTATTAACCTGCTACTTTCACATTCAGGAACAGTGATGGCAATTTACCTTGAGTAATCTCTTCCGTTAAGCTTGTCTACTTTCTTTTGGCTCTTTTCAAAGATGAAACTTGATCACAATCTTTCAAAGTCCTACCCCTTATCCAGTATTTCAATCTCTTATTTGAAACACTGTCTACAAACTATTTCAGACATTAACTTCAGCCCTTTTTAATGGTAAAGTATCTGAATTTTTCCTCTCCTGTCTTTCTGAACAGAGCAAACAAATCTATATAAACAGTGGCCCAGAAAGTGTCTCTGAGAACCATGGCCAGCAACGGAGATGATAAGAAGCTACGTGCATCCACGAACTGGTGTTAGCAGGATGTCTGGAAAATGCTGTTCTTATCCTATTGGAAAGCTTCCAGAACCTCAGAATTACCACCTCCCCACACACACATCCTGCCAAAACTTTAAGCTTGAAAGCAAAGGGATGTCATGACATCTCTTTAAAGGGGTTATAATGAAATGAACTGGCGATAGACTGGGAAAATGGCTTCATGTCTGTCGAGAGTTAGGAACTGATAGTTGGGTGTGTTTGCTATCTACCTGTTAGAGTAAACCTTTGATAAAGGTTTTCAAATACAAATAGGTTCCTCTAGTTATAACTTACACCAGCCAAATTAATTATCTATTATGTGGTGGCGTAAAACCAGATTTTATTACTATGTCACAGTAATTGGAGGTTCGTTTTTTTTGTTTTGAAAATTGTTATTGTCTCAATATAATCTGCACTGATGATCTCCTTGCTATTTCAGAAACAAACCTTCCAACAGGGAGAGGTATGGGGCTGGACATTACAAGAGGAAACCTCCTTGTTTTTTCATTGCTGAGACAAATTCATTTTAACAAACTGACTAAACCATTATGATCAGCTATTCTGAATTCTGATGCAACTTGACAGCAAGATTCCTATGTTTAGATTTTATAGTCTGCCTAGATCAGAAACTACCTTCCTATGAAGAAATGTAATGTTCATTTAAGGACTTACAAGGTTGATTCTCCATTATATACCTAAAAGTTGTTCCAGTGGTTTAATTATCCCTGCTTTTAAAAATATCTGCCTGACTCCTAGTTCAAACTTGCCAAGTTTCAGATATCTGTTATTAAATTTTCTTAACCACTTGTCTGGTAAATTAAAGGGTTTTCTGCTCTTGGGACTCATTTTTTTCAGTGTGCATATTTGGACAGCTTCATTCAATTTGCAGTCCTTGTTCAGCTTTTATTCTTAAAAATATACCAGATTTACAGAAAGCCTTAGATGCAATAGGATTCAGTATAAGTGTTGTCTTCTTTTTGGTATGTGCCCCACTACCCAGACACTGAGGCAAAATATTATTAGCTACTAGAAAGGGAGCTAATCCATAGCTTACATTTTATGGTACTCATCTATGTTCAGTTCACACCTCTGCTTCAAGAAATCCAAATCCCTGTCTCCTGTCTTGGAGAATATCTTAACCACCAGGCTCTTTAGAGTAGTTCTCAGCACCCAGGCTGTGACGGCTCTTCTGCTTTATGCAAAAGAATAGAAATTCATGTGAAGTGAGAAGGCACGTGGCTTTATCTAGCCCAAGAGCTGGATGTTCCTGCTGTGGCCCATGCCATGACTCTGCCCCCCATTGTAGTCTTCCCTAAGGGCTCCCTCACATAGTGCACTCACTCCTTTATACTTCCAGATATTTGTTTTCTGTAGTCCTGCTCCTGGAGTACAGACTCTTTGGCAGAAATCCCTTTCACTCCCTCTGTTAAGCATTCCTCCTCCTTTCCCTTCAGTAGTGCCCCCTTTCTTGTTAAATCCTTCTACTTCACCAGCTGAATTGAATCAGGTGCCTGTAATCCATAGATTCTTCTTCGGCACTCTTGACTCCTTCATCAACAGACTCTTTCTCTGCTATATCTTATTGAAGAACAAATGGACAAAATACTATTGCTATTTGCTGCTTCAACTTAACTTTTTTCTTTCGCAGTCATTCCTCTCTCCTTTCTGAGAGGCAGATATGTTTTCCTGACTCCTCTCGATGTCCCCTACTCATCCCATCCTTTCCCATCTTGGTATGGGGCTGCCTTAGGAAGAGCATTGTCAATGGGTCAAGGGAGGTGATCCTTCCCCTCTACTCAGCACTGGTGAGACAAATCTGGATTGCTGGCTCCAGTGCTGGGCTCCCCAGTACAAGAAAGACATGGACATGCTGGAGGGAGTCCAGCAAAGGGCCAAGAAGATGATGAAGGCACTGGATCATCTTTCATATGAGGACAGACCGAGAGAGCTGGGACTGTTCAGCCTGGAGAATTTAAAGCTCAGAGGGATCTTATCCAAGTGGGGAGGTAAAGAAGGTGGAGCCAGGCTCTTCTTGGTGCCCAGTGACAGGACAAGAGGCAATGGGCACAAGTTAAAATACAGAAAATTCTGCCTAAACACACAACCCCCATTTTTTTTTTACTGTGAGGGTGATCAGGCACTGTCACAGGTTGCCTGGGGAGGCTGCTGAGTCCCCATCCTTGGAGATATTCAAAACCAAACTGGACAGTCCTGAGCAACTTGCTGTAGGTGACCCTGCTCTGAGCAGGGAGATGGGACTAGATGACCTCCAGAGGTGCCTCTGAACATTACCTGTCCTGCAGTGATCTCCTAATCTGTCCATAGCTATTTTCATCTTCTGCTACCACTCATTTCTTTCCTTAGCCCACATTTTCCACTTCCAGCTCACAATCCAAGAGAGTTGTTTTATCCTGCAGATATAAACCAAGATTTTTGTGCCCCAATTAATTTTAACTGCTCCCAATTTTCTTTTTTTTTTTAATTTTGTAGTTTGTTTACAGTAATTCTACACTTTTTAGATTAATTTTTTAAGAAGTAGTTTAAATCAATATCTCAAATTATTTATTTTTGTCTAAATCTTGGAGTCGACCCTTTGTCTTCACCTTCCTTTCTTGTTAGCAACAGCCAGTCCTGGTCCACCCAAGCTCTGCCCATGGTGGCTCTCCTCCAGCTCTGCGCTTGCTCCCTCGGGCAGCTCTGGGTAGCTCTGCAGAACCCCCTGGATGCCAGCTTCAGTGCATCTGAGGTCTGAACTGCTCACTTCCCTCCCTCGCCTGTAGAGGAGGAACCTGTAAGTGTGTCATGTTATCTGGAATAAACGCTTTCTGTTGTCCTGGCCTTAAAGGAGTCACCTCAGTCCCTGCAATCATGGGCAGGCACTCAGCAGATGCTGACACTGTTAGTAGAGGGGGAGCGTTCACTGTGACTGGGGCTGGGCAGAAATGCAAGCTTGAAGATGAGAGAAAATTCACTTGAGCTCCTTTAGTTTTTCATTAAAGGCTTTCCAAATTTCAAACCATTCTAGGGATCTCATCTGAACTCTCTCCGGTCTGCTCTCATTAAAAAAGGGTGGGGTTTTTTTCTTGCCAACATTAATTCATTTTTTATTTCACTTACAGCCCACATTCCTGTTCCTAGCTGTTTGATCTTTGCACCTAGCTCTTTAATTAAAAGAAGGCAAGCCCACATTTTCCTGCTGTCTGGACCTCTCTCTAGAAGCTATCTTTATCTCTCATTCAGTTAGTGCCAACCACAGCCTTTACCACCAATTTCTCTTGCCTTCATTCCCAATCCATGAATGCCCCTGAACTACACTTGGATAAGAAAACCCCACCAGAAATGTTATTTTTGAAAGATCATTCCCATTCAGTATTTTCTTTTAAAATATCTCTAGTAAGTTTTTAATTTGCTTACCTAGACTTTGAAGGTTAAATAGTTGGGTTTTTTTAATGAGAAAGTCGTATGGCCTTATATCACTCTGCTATTTTAATAAAAGCACATTTTTTCAGACTAGTATTCCCACCAAAAATGCAACTTATTTATCTTTAAAGTTTTATCTTTCATTAAACCATGTTGTCTGGTATTAATTATGTTGTTCACCCTTAATTCTTTATTGACACATCCTGTTTTGCCTTCCTGAGATTTTGCCCTGGGTAAGCATTACATTGACAGACATTTAGTTACATTTTCAGCACATTATCCTTTGGAAATATTGAAAAATTTGTTTCCTGTCTTCTCTGTTCAATCTTTTGGACAGTCACCATATCTCAGAGGGCTTACCCAGTATCCTACTTTGAAAAGAGCAGTTTAACAATCTCATCAGTCAATACATCTACAGCCAATGGTCCAAGTTTTCTGCTTTGTTGATATTTAGTAACCCACTGCTTTACTAAAGGAATAAAAAATATCTATTTCCCTATTCTAAACTGGAAATAGCCATCTATCTGTTTCCCAAAAATAAATAAGAACTTATTTTATTACCAGAAGTGAGGATTTTGTACTTTTGCCTCCTCTTTGGCACAGTGTTTATTATTGAGCTAATCTGTGGGGGTGGCAGAGTTTCTTTGCTGGTGCTCCTTGTTTTAGATACTTTGGTCTCTGCCTGAAGTGGGGTGTTTCTTTGGAGGTAGGCACATAGTAGCAGTAGCCCCCAAAATGACCCTGGCCCCTTAACAGGAGACATACTCCAGTGCCAGCAATTCCCAAACTCCTCTTGGGTTACAGATGTTCCCAGAGGCTCTGTTTTCACAAGCCGTGGTACATGACTGGTGACCGCTGGAGAAGCAGGGTATCTCATTTTTGTAAAACTTGGTTCTCCTAGCAGATAAGATTCAGTAGCCACCCTCCTTATTTACTCCAGCAAGGAAAAGGTTAAGTCTTGGATTACAAAGGTGAAAACAAAGTTAGAGAAAGAGGAAAATAACAAATGCAGTCTTGGTGTATCCCTGATACCGAAGCTCTCATCTAACTGTCACTTCAAAGCTTTGAGTAATACTGCGGCCTAGCAGCCAAGAGGAAAACAGCCAGGTCTGCTCTTCATTACCGTCCCCTCAGCTACAGCCAAAAGTTTTCTGGTTTGTTCAATTGCATTTGTTCAATGCAAAACCAGAAGAAAGCATTTCTCACCTTGAGAATCTACAATTTCCTCCTTAATGTAGAGTACCCTATGCTATTTCAATTTTGTTCTGCTTTTGTGGAGAGACTCTATTGCTATTGACTCTCTCTCTTTTTTTTTTTTTTTAAAAAAGGTTCAAAAGGCTTGTTGGAATGCTTGTATCTTGATTTGTATTTGTTTTGTTGATCTACACAACTGAATTGCTTCCTCCTTCTTCATGGAGAGTCTGGGAAATAGATGTTCTGCTGTTGTAGCACATCTTCAAGGTCAGCAATTGTTAGCACAGCAAAGCAGAGACTAGAGCCTTCAATCCTAGAAATTGGACTACTTCTCTTTATTCATGTACCTGATCCAACCCCATTTAAATAAATCAAAAAGACTCGCTACAATGAACTAATCTGGACCTTTTGCTGGATGTTAAGGTAAGTGGATGTAATACAAAGCTGTAATACATGAGGAAGCTTCTCAGGTAAATTTCACCTATTTTGCCCAGTTTCTTTTTAACCTGAATAAAATGGCAAAACAAACAAACAAACAAAATGAACAAACAACAACCAAAAACCCCAAACCCAAACCACAAAACCAAACCAAACCAAAATAAAAGAAACTCTCTTTTTTTTTTTTTTTTTTTTTTTTCCGCCAGAGAGAAGAAATGGTTGAATTTGATAGGCTGGAAATTTTTTTGGATTAGCCTTTATTTTATGTGACTTTTTGGAAGTTCTGCAGTACCTTGTCACACTGGATCAATTCTGATGAATTCTCTGTTCTCTTGAACTTTTATGTTTTCTATATGTGAGATCAAAACTCGAAGTGCCAATTACTTTACTCTTTAAATCAATGTCTTGCTTGGCTCTCCTTCAAAAAAAGACTGTATGAAATAGTGATTTATTCTGCTTTCTCCATTTAATCTGGGAAAATGCGTTGCTTGCTCTTTGTACCCTGGCAATTGTCTCCAGCAGAAGGCAATGGGAAATACTGGAATTGAAATAGGTTAAACTGGTAGGAAAGAAACCCAACCATAAAGATAAAATAATTTAATAAACAGATTCAATGTAATTATTGCCTTACAAGTTGCAGCTCCTTTTGACTTCAAGTGGGATAGGAGCACTTGGGTTACCTGCAGGTTAGCTGTCTGGTGTCACAAAATGGACATGCAAAACGGACAGCTTTTAAGACTTGGGAGTGAGTATGTGGGCTCATGAACAAGTACTGAAAACAAATGCTTCATAGAGGATATCTTTCTTACTGGTTCTATTTTCAGTTTAACATAGGTAATGGTAATCTTTATAGCAGTCTTCTAATGTTGTGAGGCAGAATAAACTGAAAAGGTAGGTGGAATACAAATATGGAGGTGGTACAAATAGACCACATATTAGGTTTGTAGTTTGCATGTGAAGAGGAGAAGCAAACACAAATTGGTCCTGCAGGAGCAATATATTTTCTGTTCCAAGGAGTGTCTTTATTGAGGGAAGGATTCGGTTTTCTAACTGTCTGGAGAGCAGATCTGTGGAGCCATCTGGCAAGGGTTCTTTGGCAACTTAGATGAATCAGCCTCTGAGGATGTCTGTCTGTCTTTGCTGTCTATGGAGAGAACACAAATAATCACCACAGATTATGTTCCTAATTTGTGGGTGACATGAATCCCAACTTTAACAGCCTAAGCACCAAGAAAAGTGATTTACTTGCAGCATATTCCCATAGTTGCAACTATATGGGTAGTCCTGGGGCCTTTTTAAAAAATTGCTTTCACAAATAAACACAAGGGTTTTCCATGAGGTTACAGTACTCCACACTTCAGTCTGTCAGTTATGACAAATTGGTCTTTAAGGCAAATATAGGGATCACAGTTCAAAATGGAGGCCTTGGTACTCATTGATATCTCTTAGCTGAAATTATATGTTGATATTTGTGGCTGCAGAAGCTTAAGGGTTGTTGAAGGGTCAACTGAGATTAGAAGCCCATTGTGTGAGCACACAGTGCTGTGCGTTGCTGTTCACTGAGAGTCCCTGACCGAAAAAGGCTTTGTTTAAACAGACAAGGCAAAGGGTAGCGAAAAAAAGAGATATAATATATGAACGGAATGATGGCTGGCAAGCAACAAATTAATTCTCAGATACATTTTTAAATTATTTAATTCCTCAGGAGTTCATTAGAGAGGATTAGCTAAACAAAGGAAATAAGGGAAGGTGAAGGGGAACCTGCGGTGAAAGGAGGGTTATTAGTGAGGGGCAGAAGAGAGCGGGGGAAAGGCAGGAGCATGTAGCTGAAGTGAAGTGGTTGTGGAGACAGTATGTAAACAGCCAGCCAGCTTAAAAACTTTTGTGGTCCCAGGAAGGTGGCATCTCCCTACAACTGCCCTCCATTGAGTCCACAGGGCTTGAGGGGCAGAAAGAAATTACTCTGGGGACAAAATGCATAGAGAGAAATGGCTCAGGGCATCATGGTTGTGCTAGAGGTAGAGAGGCACCACTCAATAGCTCTGGAGTGGGATTGCCAGGAGGAAGCTCTGACTGTGGCATCTAAGTGGCATCTTTCTATTTCTTCCCTTTTTATGGCCTGCAGAGGTGCCTCTGCAATTGATGGGCTTTCATTCACATCCCAACTAGGAGGCACCTAGGCAGGGTCAGGCCTTGAGAAGATGATGTGCTATGACTTTACTGTTGCTAAAAAACCTTTTCATCCCTGAGCCACCTTGCTTCACTCTAGGCTGCTGTTTGTCAGGCATCTGTTCGAAGGGGACGACAACACCCATAAATACCTAGTAACAGTACTGAGGTTTATGTCACTTGATACGCTATTTCATCCTAAAGTCAATATAGACCACACAGGCCTCTAAGATACCTTGAATCTGACAGCATTTTAAATAAATATGTATGGTCAGATCGTAAAGCGGGGTAAATTAGCATAGCCTCGGTGGAATTGGGTCCTTTATACTGCACGTGAATTACATATCTCAGTGCGAGCAATCCTGAGCAGCTGAGCCTCATGCATTGTGAAGGAGCCGCACAGCTGGCTCTGGGCAGGCTGGGGGGATTTGCAGACACCCCCTACAGCAGATTGGGCTGACAACAGACTTAATCCTGGAAATCATTTCAGCAAGCTGCAGCCTATTGCTACCGCTCCTCCTTGCACCTCCTAAACACACCAACTGTGCATCTGCTGCGGGTGCCAAAGCAGTGCGGTCGTGCACACCAGTAAAGGAGATATTGGAGATGCCCAGGAGGGTCAGCAATATGCCAAGCCACTGCCTGATCTCAGTTACAGCTAAAGCCCACAGATGAAGGCAGAACCAGCCCACTGTGTTTAATTGCAAAAGGACATTAACTACAGAGCTGTGAGGGCAAATATTTGGCTGTTATGTTCAACCCTTCCACATGTCAGGGAAAAAGGCCAGTAGTACTATGTGCTAATAGCTTCCAGCAGTGACGAGTTAGTCTTTTGCTTGGATGCTTCCTTGCTAATGGATCTATGAAGTGTTTTCCTACTATAATAAGGTACAGTTAGCCTGTCAAAGGTGGTCCTCTGTGCCAAAGCCTGTTCAAACAGGTTCTACAAATATTTTGTTCAACGATTTCCCCAAGCTCCCAGCAAATGGTTAATCATTCATTCACCAAAGGTTGCATTCCTCAAGTGTTAAGGGGCCAGTAAAAGTCTACCATAATCTTTTATAACGAGCTTCTGTACTGAGTATCCAGCAGTCTCACTTTCTCTGTTACCTGGCCTTGCATGTGTATGGATCAGACCCAGCCTGTTCTGGGGTGCCCATGTCTGTCGCTAGGAATAGATCGTGTTGGAATTTATTAATCCACTTTGCTCAGCT
Source organism: Pygoscelis adeliae (assembly GCF_000699105.1). NCBI lineage: Eukaryota > Metazoa > Chordata > Aves > Sphenisciformes > Spheniscidae > Pygoscelis > Pygoscelis adeliae. The sequence goes on from NW_008824665.1 coordinate 2,094,712, forward strand.
CTGCCACCCTGGTCGGCACTGCGGCATTAGTGGTGTTCATTCAGCTCTTCCACTTCTTATTGAGTGATGATTACATCTGAGCAATGGGGACTGGTGAGTCATCAAAGGGTATAAATTCCTGGCTCTGTTTAAATGTTAAAAAGGAGGTAAATGCGTGATATATGAACTGCTAAAATCTTCTACAGTTAGGAAAGCAGTGTGCTATAAACAGGATTTATTTTCAATATATTAAAAATTTCTTGAGTATTCCGCTGATAAATATCAGAAGGGGCTGTATTCTTATTGTGCCGTAATTAAAAGGAATGTTTCAAAAACGCCTGCCCCTGGGCTGACAATAATGACAGTGGAAACAGGTGAGGAAAATAAAAGTTAATGAAACTGGACCAGAGTTAAGAGATGTCACAAAACTGACTTTATGCCATATGTGCACAAGTTCCATTTAGAAATATTTAATAGTAAGCGTATAACTATTATTACACTCATAAATTAATCTTTGCTGACAGTGAATGGTTCATTATTGGTTACTCAGAGTCAGAGTTTAACACCAAGCATACAGCTTGCCAAAACCTTTCAGCTCAGGGACAGCAATATTCAAAAGATGACAGTGACAAATATCCCACACATTTAATCCAAAAGTTCTTTGGTTGCATCTCTGTGATCTTTTGAGGGGCAGCTCCAGACAGCTTTCCGGTGGAAGCACAGGCCTGGGTGCCCCACAGGGCTCCCCCCATAGTGCAGGGGAGGCTGTGCAATCAAGTGTGCCTATGGCATTGGCATTAAGTCTGTTGCCAGCCGGCTCAGCCATCGGGGTGGCTGGAAGGCATCCATATGTCTGGGAACTGTGCAAGTCAGGGAGCACCGTATGTTCCTGCCTGCTCTTTAAAAAAGCAAAGAAGAAAAAACAACAACAAAAAAAGTGTTGATTCGCTCTTTGGGCAGGGATTAGCTTTTAGTATTAATTCTTAGTTTGATCACTAGCAGAAGAAAAGGGCATAGTTGTCTTCATTGTATAGCTCTGCAAAAATGCAAGAACACAGCAGAATAAAGACTGCTTAACCTAAGCTGGCACAAGGAGCAATTCTGTCTTAAAACTGTGAAAGAGAGACACTGGACGTATGACCAAGGAAACCAAGAGAACATCTTTGTCTTGGAATAAAACAGCCAGCTGGGAACAACACCAGAAGAGACATAAAAAACAGTTAAAAAAAAAACCCAACCAAACTAAAAACTCATTTGATTAGTTACATAATTAGGGTGTAAAACCACCTGAAATAATGAAATAATCAGATTCTCATGTTCTATGGTCTAAACAAAATGCTTATGAGAAACAAATGCACTTCCAACCTAATAATAGCATGAGAAGGAGATCAGGAAGCAGTGCATTGAATTTATCAAGGAAGTCCTGAAAGGAAACAAAGAACTGAAAGTCATAAGAAGGTAAAGGAAAGAGAAAGGAGCCAATGTGAACAGCTAGCTAGAGATGGAAATTAAGTGCTAGTCAAGCCCTTAATAGCAAGATCTATGAGCAGGACTGAGGTGTAATGTACGGCTCAGAGCTGTCGCAAGTCTTTCTTCCACATCCCTGGGTGATAAAACTTCATTCCGAGGCCCATCTTTGGAAGAAATCTTGTAAAAACGATTGCACTAAAAAGAAGTTGGTCAAAATGCCTATATACTTTCACAAGGCATTTATCCATCTTGTTTTACTGACCCATAGCACCAACTAGCAAAAGTGCAGTTGTTTACTAAGTGCTGTAATATGGTTTTAAAATGCTATAGAAAGCTTTACAAACTCTACTGATTTCTGTATGACTTACAGGAGGACAAAAGTCAAAGAATAAAGGAAGAAGGAAATACCTGGAAGAGAGAGAACCAGCATTTTTATTGGTAGCAAAGGACTGATACCCAAGTACAGTATGGAAAGTATATCACTAAGCTGGGACAATGAAGCAGAGGGATTTTTCTCTATGGAGAAAACTTAAATGTCCTCATCCACTTTTACTAGTGTGTCAATCCATATACCACCTGTACTGCAGAATGATAGGGAACAAGCTACAGGACTTACTAGTTTTAATGAATTGTGATGACATCCACAAATCCCAGCCTGATGACATGAATTATCCATAACAGAAATACATGCATAAGAAGAAGGGGATGGAGTTGCTTTGATATTGCCAAGTAAAGCAGCAGTGCAGGCGAAAGCAAGAACTGTAATGCATGAAATAATAGATAATATACCACCAGGAAAACAAATGACAAATGCCTTATCCTTACCATGAAAGAGAAAAAGGTAAAAGAAAAGAACTCACTGATCTGATGTGACTCCAGTAAGGTGAAACTCAGCTTAAGACAATGATACTAGGCAGCAGACCTGGATATGCTTTTTCTATAACGAACCTGGGGAGCAGAGCTCTTAACTGATAATTGCTTATTGCATACATATTATTCTGATTGTGAACAATATTTTTATCTCAGCTAAATTGTTCCATGGAAACAGCAAACTGTCCCCCTGACCTGTCACTTGAAGAACTTTTCATCATTGTGGGCATTAACTCAGCTTTACATGTCCACTGCTGGACAGTGAAAGCAGGCTGACTTGGACCCCTTGAAAATTGTGAGACCTTGATACTCCTCTGTGGGTTGTGGGTCAATGGAGCATGATGAAACTGCATCAGAAATCAGTGGGCAGCATCTAGGAGTCCAGATGCTCCTAGTCCTATCAGGTTCTCTGCTTTGTTTTTAGTGAGACCAAGCTGATGACTCTACATTGATATCTGTAAAAGTCAGATCAGACCGCAGGGAACCTCCTTTGTGAAAACCAAGAATCCTCCCTGGGACTGGTAATGGAATTGCTGGAAAAAATTTCCATACAGTAGGTAATAATAATGAAGACCAGCAAGGATATTGCTTGAGAAATTCTGTGCATTCAAATACGTACTTTTTTTAGGTTGGCTGGGATACAATGGCTATCTCGTATTAGCAAGGGGTTTTGCTCAATAGGATCAGATTTGTATAGCAAAACTGTTATTGCGGAGGAACCCAGGCCCACACTGTCCTTATTTTCAGTGCTTTGACTATGGACTAACTCTGCAGATTGAAGGCCTGTTAGTGCTTGGAGTGTGTTGGAAGCACCACACACTTCTTTCCAATTTTGTCTGGAAAGAACATGATCAAAGACTATTCTGAAATGTGAGCCCAGGTGTGATGACTGGCACACTGAGGAGATTTGCTTCAAACATACACTGCTGATCTGAATTAAAATACTATAGACACACCCAAAATTTCAGTTCCATTGAAAAATCTCAAGACCTTGAAGAAAATGTTCATGCAGAGTCGGAATGAAGAGCCAAAGCATTTCCTTCCCTTTCCCCTTTCTACAGTATTTTATTTCAGAAAAACTGAGAACAATTTGTTGTTATAATGATGAATGAGCTCCCTGGAGCTCTATGGGAGCAGAAAAGCAAGGCTTGTCTACCTACAGTGCACAGAGGACTCCTTGGTTTGGGAACTCTTAAAGCAGCTTGCCTGGGAATGCGGTCAAGACATCAGACAAGTCTCAGGTATAAGTTTCATCACACACAATGTCCCCACTGTGTCCTTTTGAGTTTATTGAATCAACATTTTTTTGACATATGTTGAAAATTCTCAAATTATTTATTTAAATGCTGCTAAATATAAAGTCATCCCTCTAGAAATAAAAAAGAGAGCCCAAACAGACTAGATAATTGTCTTACAAAGCAATAACCTTGAGAAGACCTTGGATATCTTGTTAGATATCCTTGTTGGATAAACAACTAATCATTATCTCCTGGTGATTTACTTCTAACTCCTGGGGGGCTGGCTGCTTGTGGGGACACAAATACTTTTCGTGCATATAGATGTAGAAAGGTGGTACTTCCCCTTTCTCTAGAATTGGGAAAAATGTCAGGGGTATCTAGTCTGACCCTGTTGTCACTGCTTTTGAGAAAATGACATTAAAAAAATGTCAAAGTTCAGAGAAAAACCACAATAGATATGAAGTCTGAAAAATGCATTTCAGCATGACAGGCTGAAGGTGTACCATCTTCATTGTTTGTTGAGAAGCTGAGGTGATGACTTGTTCAAATTTAACAAGCTGTATTGAAAGGAGAAAGTATAGGAGAGCCATCTACTTAAGTGTAGAAAAGAACCAAGGACTGAGCGTTAAGAAAACTGGATAAAATCACACTACAGACTAACTGCTGAGGCCAAGAAAGGGATATCTGTGGGGAAAAAAATAAGGAGAAAGAGACAGACACCAAATATTGCAAGAAGTTTTATCCTGTTTCCAAGATAAAACCTTTGCAGGAAGATGTGTTCACAGGAAAGTGACTTCTCAGTGTACTCTTCCTCCAAGGTGCTGGCAGGTTTTAGGCTTTTTGTCTGTAAATCAGTGTCTTGGAGTGAGGCCTATTGGAGTAATGCTGAAGAAGCATTACAGACAAATCAGTAACATCTCTATCATTCCAAGTCATTAAGCAAAACTAGACGGCCTTCTAAAAAGATGCATTTCTTACTCCCCCAAGGGAGGCAAGTTTAGTCTTAACATTTACAAAAAAAGGTTATGTTAAGAAATTCCTGTATTAGAGCTCTTACATGTGGCAATGCCAACTGGGAGGATTTGGGCTATGACTAATACATTTCCAGTTCCCATTGTGACCATCTACAAGAAATTGTGACCCCACAGGTTGAAAAATGTAGCCCTAGTTCAATTAAAAATGTATAAAAAATGTATGGTATTGCGGGGGGTGGGGACGGGCGGGGGGTGGGGGGGCAGGTACATTATTCAGTGCAATCCTGTGGTCTTTGCTGGTATATAGGAACTCACATAATTCTGTGTCTCTTAGAATTATGAATTATTCCAGGAAACTGTATGGAGAACTGAGCCATGTTTGCCACATTTCTGGAGGAATGTTCATGTGGAAAAGAGAGTCATATGAATTGGAAAAGAGCAGGTGAACTAAACCACGGCTACTCTTTGATCTGTGCTCCTTGCCTTCCTAATCCCTGCCTTCCTCTAACATAACCATGGAAAGGAAATGCTGGGGTGATCCCAAATTCAGGTATTTTAAAACATTTCATGGTATTGGTTTATGGATTGAGGATACCTCTCCTTCTCCGCACAATAGAAATAATAAATAACATCAATAAACTCTGCAGACAGTCAGATATTCTACTGTTTTCAGCCTAGCTAACATATATGGCACTCTTGCACTTGTGCTGTACAAGTAAGTAACATTAATGTGTGCAATCTCTAAAAATTCATTAGGGTTTGAGAACCTAAATAATAGAATAATGATTTTAGAATCATAGAATTGTTTAGGTTGGAAAAGACCCTTAAGATCATCAAGTCCAACCGTTAATCTAGCACTGCCAAGTCCACCACTAAACCATATCCCTAAGCACCACATCTACACATCTTTTAAATACCTCCAGGGATGGTGACTCCACCCCTTCCCTGGGCAGCCTCTTCCAATGCTTGACAACCCTTTCAGTGAAGAAATTTTTCCTCATATCCAATCTAAACCTCCCCTGGTGCAACTTGAGGCCATCTCCTCTTGTCCTATCACTTGTTACTTGGGAGAAGAGACCAACACCCGCCTCGCTACAACCTCCTGTCAGGTAGTTGTAGAGCACGATAAGGTCTCCCCTCAGCCTCCTTTTCTCCAGGCTAAACAATCGCAGTTCCCTCAGCCGCTCCCCATAAGACTTGTTCTCCAGACCCTTCACCAGCCTTGTTGTCCTTCTCTGGACACACTCCAGCACCTCGACGTCCTTCTTATAGTGAGGGGCCCAAAACTGAACACAGCATTCGAGGTGCGGCCTCACCAGTGCCGAGTACAGGGGCACGATCACTTCCCTGCTCCTGCTGGCCACACTATTTCTGACACAGGCCAGGATGCTATTGGCCTTCTTGGCCGCCTGGGCACACTGCCGGCTCATATTCAGCCGGCTGTCAACCAGCACCCCCAGGTCCTTTTCCACCAGGCAACTTTCCAGCCACTCTTCCCCAAGCCTGTAGTGCTGCATGCGGTTGTTGTGACCCAAGTGCAGGACCCGGCACTTAAACTTGTTGAACCTCATATAGTTGCCCTCAGCACATCAATCCAGCCTGTCCAGATCCCTCTGTAGAGCCTTCCTACCCTCACATCCCAATACAAGGCTGAAAGACTTGGCAAGACAATTTTCTTTTTTTTTTTTTTTTAATTGAATTCCTTTCTCTTCCTTGCTTTGTGTGTGCACTGGCCGATCCCACCTGCTCTCCTCATGTCAGTAAATCCACCGACACAATGAGACCACTTTCAAGAGAGCATTGCCTGCTCTGGGACTCCTGGCACAAAGCAAACCAAATTTGACATTATTTCAATAATTTTATGGCATTACAGCTGCTTTCCTCCGTGCTGTTTTTGTGTCTCCACAAGCTTATATCTCCCTTCCTCAATTATCCTTGCTGGAGAGCTGACTGCCATCTAGTGATCCCTTTAACCACCTTGTTCCCTATTGTCACTTTACAATATGCTTGTCTTACAGCTCCAATCTTTTAGTTTATAGCCTGCCCTCTTTCTCTTTTTCCCTGGTGTTATGAGCAATATCAATTATAAAGCTTTGAAACACAGCCTACCAATCCCAGCAAAGGACAAACTAAATGTGATACTAAGTCATAATTTTAGTCCACATAATTTTTTTCTCCTTCTGTATTTTATAGAAGGGATATTGGATTTCTGTGTTTCACTATAACCTTGCTGTCAAATAAAATCCTTCAGCAAGGGAGAAGGTTGTTTAACCCACCAGCAATGAACCATTGGTTATGGTTGAATGTATTTAGCACTTTAATATGCCCATGTACCCTGGTACATGCTGTCTGCGCTTTTTGGCTGTTTCTCTAAGTGACTTGGTGCAGCTGCCTGTGTGTTGAAGGGGCAGGCAGAGCTCAACTGTTCCCAGCACCATGCCAAGAAAACCCGCTCGGAGCAAACCCTAATGACTCCATGCTGCAAAAGGAAGTGTCCTCACTGCACAAGCCCTTAAATGCCAGCCATCCCCCAGCAGGTACTTCCCCCAGCAGTGACAAAATGAGACACTGTGTATAGAAACATGGTCCTTTTTCTGAGCTGTTTAGTCACCTAGTCCAAATTAGATGCAAACTGTCTTTAATTCATTAACATCTGAGCAAGACTTGGAGGAGGTAAAGCACTTTCTAACTGCTGAGAATCATGATAATTAATTTCCGAGTCCAATCCAATTTAAAAAGTACTTCAAAGGGACTTTAAGCAGGGAAATCCGAGATGTAAGTTATTTGAAATATGAAATATTAAACTCTCTTCCTACAGTCCTCGATATTCCCACTTAAGCAAGTGAAGGTCTCCCTGTTCATTTGGAAATGGATAGGGGAGGAGAAGGGGGATGACAAATTAAATATGTTACAGCAGCAGGCAAACAGCGTACTCTCCAGATTGACAGGTAACCAGTCTGCATTAAAAAAAGCCAACAACCGTGAGACTAATATTGAGCTGGCAAATTTTTCCATGCATCAGAATAGCAATCGTATTAAAAAGACAGGTGCTCAAAAACACTAGAGAAATCAGTGTGATTTATTCAATGCATTCAGGGAATCCCAGACACATGTTGATCCTGGGAGAAGAACTAAAAGCTTAATTTTTCAGTGAGCAGAGAAAGAAGGGACAATTTGTCTGCAGACCATGAGGACTCTAGAAAATGCAAATAGTATCAAGGCATTATGAATACATTTGCTACAGGCACAAGCGTGACTCACATCCTAGTACCAACCAGCCAAAGCTGCAATGCAATATACCAGGAGTAGCCACACTGAGCATCCAGGTCAGCTTCATAGGTCTAGGACTGATATAAACAACATAACTAGCTTTGAAAATTACTCAGTGAGATCCGTCTTTTCTTTTCACTCAGAGCAAATGACTTCCCAGAAGAACTGAAGAAGCAAGCATGAGCAGATACTAGGAAATAGTGCACCTAGGAGGGATTTTGCAAACTACCTGGATTCATTTTCAGCCTCTGCCATTGTTTTCTTGATGATCAAAAGTAGTTGCTACTGTCTCCCTGCCTCAGTCTTCCCATCTGGAAAAGGGGATAATTGCGGCAGTCTTTGTCAAGCATCTCAAGACCTATCGAGGTAAAACACTGTTCAAAAAGAGTTTCCTGCAACAGAGCATACTCCAGGTATGTCTATAACAAGGTCAGTGCTGGGACTGCAGGTCATGGTCGTGACCCTAGCTCAGTTTCAAACTGCCTTCAAAACTCCTTCCTAAAAGCCAGGCGAATGGGGTGAGCTGTACACCTCCTATTTTGCTAGCAGCACCTGGGCTGCTAGTTTGAGGCCATTTTGTCTACAAAAGCTGAAGTCATGGGATTATGCTATGAAGAAGGCACCCTTTTGTGCCGGGCATTTGCATTGCTGGCAGAAAGCCTTCACACCTAGCAATTTGCTGCTAAACATAGCAGCGAACAGTGGAGATGTTTCAATCCGTCTGTAGCGGCAGGTGGCTTAGCAATCATTAGTCACATTCTTCTCTCTTCACAGAAATCAATTCATTTCCACATTATGTGTCTGTGTCTGTCTTATTGGTTAGTGATACACAGCACAACCCAGAGAAGCCGTTCCTGGTCAAATGAAACTCTCAGTTAACATGCAGGAAAATATGCCGTGAAAATTGACTACCCAAGCAAAGTACCCCAGCAAAACAGAAAGCAAAGTCCCGAGGAGACAGCCTGTCACGTCTATGACCCTGTCCACTTGTAACGGGCTACAGCAAAACTGCAAACCTAAGTGCCGCAGGGATCTGCCCAAGGAAAGCGTTTACAGGGAAGTACAAGCCCCAGAAACCCAAAGGGTTATGTTCCCAGGAGCTGGGATCTCTCGCTTGTGAGGCTCAGGGTTCATCCCTGTCAGAGCTCAAGTGAAACCTTGTCCCAGGGCAACCTGAGAGATTGGGAGATTGGTACCAGTGTGTTTTTGCCAAAAAAAAAAAAAAAAAAAACTGTCCCAAAAAACCCCAAACCCAACAGCCTATGGCATTATTACACCATGATATTTGCATACTAAAATTTAAACATGTATTATATAATTTCC
>NW_008824665.1:2104207-2142718 GCF_000699105.1 Pygoscelis adeliae
TCACGAAGGGCCATCCAACTTGCAGACTGGACTAATTAAAGGACTGCTACTCTGCCAGCTAGACACAATCAATGACTTTTGTACTATTACAGAAACTAATCATTTGCTGGATACCTTTATGAAGTAAAATAGCTCTAAAGACCCTTAGATTGAAAAAAAGAACAAACAACAAAACCGTTGATGGATGCACAGAATATTTCCCATTATCCTGGGTTAATACAGCATCAGAATTTGAGAAGTCTTGAAAATGTTGGTTTCCACACACTCGAATGAAGGAATTCATTCCTTCCAAACGATACCCGGTATTCCACTGGGCTGCTGAGAAAGCACCAGGAATTGAATTGTAACATCAGTTGTTTCATGCTGCTTCCAGTGATGATGAAGCACTTTTTCCTATTATAAGTGAACATTTTGTAACTAACTCACTTGTCTTATTTGGGCTGTAAAAGGTTTGCCTTGAGATGTTTATTATTTACTCAATATTTAATTGCCACACTAGAATGCATTCACAGAAAAGCATGTACCAATTTTTATTATCAATTGGTGGTTCTGTTTTTCTTTAAGAAGCAAACAAACAAAATATTTCCTGTTGTGTTTCAGTTATCCATCGATCCTTAGGCAAAAATAGAGCAAAAATTCAGAATAATATGGCTGCAGTAATACATATACAGTTGTATTGTAGAATTGCTTTTGTCCATTTATGTTTCTGATTGGCTGCTTGGGCAGAAGGAAATTAAGCCATAAAGAATAAGTTGCTGTACATGATATTTCATTTCTGGAGGAATGGCAATGGAAATGCGCGGGCTGGGGGCCCCCATACATTCATCTCCCTTGGTATCCAGAAGTGAAATGAAATGTCACATTCAGCTGCCCTAGCCCTCCACAGCTTATTTCACTCTAACATTTCGGTAAAACACAGCATTAACAGGAAACCCAAAACCTCAACCAATGTTGCTTTGAACAGCTTCAGTGTGACTCTGCTTTTTATTACAGAGATGACAGCTCCCTACTTTATCTCTCCGGCCATTCCTTTTAAGTCTGTCTGACTATTGTATCATTTCGCCAGCACCAAACAGGCAATAGTGTGTATGTACTCTTATTGCTTAGAAACTGGTCTGAAAGGTTCCCCTAAGCCAGGGTGTATCTGAATAGTCCTGCTCCTGAATAGTCCTTGCATGTCTTTGAGCAGGTGGCTAACTAACCACAGTGTGACTGTGCTGTGAGAAATCAAATCTATTCTCTGATCAGCACTTCTGCTTTCTTTTACTTAATTTTCCTTTTTTTTTGGTACAGGAACAACCAATTAGCAAGAAAGAGTAGAAAGAAAATAAGTCACTTAAAATACCCCGTAACATTAAAAAGTACAGATTTAAAATGCAGTTTGATAAGTAGCTCATTTATTCTTTTGCAGCCACCTTCACTTTTTTCTGCAGTGAAAGAGAACATTTTCTTTTCATGGCCACTGGGATGCCAGCAGGGAGTTGACTTCAATGAAAGCTACGTTTAGCCGTAAATTTAGATGTGGTGCCAAACTGTCATGATTAAGGAATTATATTATGTTGGGTCTTGAAAGGTGAACAGAAATATTATTAAGAAAAAATGGCATTGCGCTACATAGTGAGGCAAAATGTCCTCATATGTATTGTTAGCAGACACTTCAGTCATTTTTTCCCAAGTATAAATTTTTCTCCCTTAATGGGTTCATTGCATTGCTGGTCCATTGCTGGTCTTCTGCATGGGGCCAGCCCAAATACTCCTGTGGTCCCCAGGACTCCATCTCTCCTCATCAACAGGTACTGGACAGGATTGATGGCGAGCTCTCCCGGTGGTTCCCATGCAAGGGAATCAGCAGAATTCCTGATGACTGCTGAAGAGCAAAACCTGCTGATAGGAACAGGGGAAGATATATTTTTTCCCCTGAAGTTCATAAAAACAATTTTAAAGCATTTTTAATTGGAAAAACATCTTCTCTTTTTTTTCAGGAGAACATACATGCATATATAGAAATATACATACAATCAAAAATTATTTTTTTTTTAAAGAAACAAACAAAAATCCCCAGTCACATTTCAGGAATCTATTGAGTTTTTGTCGATATAGACTAAAAGCTCAAAATAATCTGAGTTTTAGTGCAGAAAGCTATTGTCTGTCAGAGATACTGACCGGATGGCTGAGCAGCAGTATATCAGCCCATGAAGTATATGGCTTAATCTTTTGATTGGTTATGATATGTTATATTGTATCTAGTATATATGTGTAGTACATATGGAGTAGATTATTTTTATGTACACAGTTTCAAATATTTATATATAAATTTATGTATACAAAAATATGCTAATGTATAATTAACTATGCTAATATATAATAGAAATTAACATATGTATATAAAATATTTTCAGACATCTATGTGTTTAAACATACACACAGGAATGTATCTGTATATTATGTTATGCTATATATTATATTTCATATGGTATATGTCTATTGAAATGGAGGGAATCAGATAATGTTGGTGCTGCCATGTGCCCTTCACTCTTGTCTTGATTATCCTGAATCCACAGTCTGTTTTAGTGTCCTCATTATCCTTATTATTATCACTGCTGTACCTCTGGATACCACTGACAACCCTAGAGTGAGACGCAGTAGGACATTTATCATGGGCAGAAGAATCTCAAGCTGGGGAATCTTACTTTAGTTAATTTATTGCCAGCCAACACAAACACCCGGTACCTGATCTGGGTATTGACAAAAGAAGAAAAATATTAGATTTTTAAAACGTAGAGAAACATCTATATCCCCCCTTCCCCACCACATGGTCACCTATAGCCACGGTCCCTCTAGATGTTACTGCCGCTGCATGGGTTGCTCATGGCTGCAGTCTCTCAGGGGTGCCCCTGCCCCGGTGTTGATCACCCATGACCACAGTTCCTCATGGGTGTCTCTACCCTTTTTGGCATCGATTGTCCTCTCATCCCCCAAGAGTGTGTCTCTAGCCCTAGCCACTGCTGATTTCTTTCTTAAATTTGTTTGAGCAAGGGCACTGTGTTCCACTGACCGGATAATGGTGGAGATTTGTCATGCGATAGTTTCTCCATCATTGTTTTCATGTGTCTTAGGGCAGACTGCAGCTGATTTCAGCAGGCACACAGCGGCCCGTGGCCTTCCCCAGCACAGACCCCCTCGATAGAACAGCCTGCAGCATGTGCCCCAGTCTGTAAGGTATGATCCTGGCAAACTCCACCCCTCGCCCCTTAAAAACAAGATATTTAAAGATCATGTTCAGACTGTTAGAAGTTAACCTGTACAATCATCCTGAACGACAATCATTGCTCCAACCCAAAGCTTCCCCCAGCCCAGGCCATGTGCCAAGCATGTAGGCTGAGGAATCACAACGTGTATCTGGCTGTGAAGAGACCCATGCACAGCCTGGTTTCTGCGATGCACAAAAAGTAGGGCAATGGCTGAGGTTTTCCTATGGGATCAAAGTATTAACCTTAAATCTTCAATTATTCAGTAGGCAGGAAACTATCAAGGAATTTCCTTTTCCACGTTGGCAGTGAATGCACTGAAGTGAAAGGAGAGCAGGAGTCGGCATCACCAATGTTGGCCCAGCACCCATGAGCAGTGAGAAGGGTGCTGGCGATGTCAGCAGGAGAACAAATGTAGGAAACATTGCCCGTGGGTCATGGCATAGCTACTGACCATGAAGATACAGGCCAGTAGACCTCACCAGAGTCTATTGGATGCCAGTGCAGCCCCTGGCCTGACTACAAAACTGAAGGAAATCAGGCAGAGCAGAGCACTGGGGATTGGATGGAGAGGACCTTTTGATCCACACTGCACACCACATGGAGATGTCTTGAGTGAAGGATGAATCAGTGCTTCAAATAGTATACACTCTGCTCCAGCAGATTTTTATTTCTGTGGATGCTAACCCAGAAGCTCATGTACGCTAAGCTCCTACATTGCTACCCTTGCCATGGCTACCAAAGCTTCCTGTTAGAGGTTCCAGTGAGTTTGCTCCTCTGCGACAATAACATATTCTGTTTGTGAAATGAACTGAGTTTCTTGCCTGAAAATGCCAGACTCCTGAGCTACTCACGCAGGGTGAAGCAGGTATGCACATCTCCTTAAGGAACAAAGGAAAAGGGAAAAATGATGTGCTGAGCTGACATTTTCTGAAGTTTCTGAGGTTTTCTGTTGACACCGGGTAGGAACCTACACTGTGTTCAAGCCAGGGTCTCCCTGCAGCTGCCCACCAGAGTAGAAGGTAATGAACTGGGCTCTTTCAGGGATTTAGCCATCGGGTTGTTTTTAAAGTTTTCCTGTTGAAAATGCTCCTTTCTGATCATAGGTCCTACCTGAGTATGCTCCTTATAGTCTCCACAGCTCAAAAGAACAGAAAACACCTATGATCTCTGCTGTGTCCTGTAAAAGTAAACAAGGCTTTCTCATTTTGGGTGCAGGTGGAGGCAATATATTGAGACCGCAACATGCTTCTGATGTTCCTCTCTATTCTCTGTATACGCCTTTCACTATTTCCTGCACACTTGCAGCCAGTAATTCATACCATATACTTCTGGCTTTTTTCAGTACCATCTATCTCATGACAGCAGGATTAACTGCTTGGACGCACTAAACAGCATCCTTTCTTGCACATACTCAGCCTATCCTTTACATGATAACAATGTCTTCTGCCGTTACATCTTCGAAAACTGGCCAGTCCTGGATAAGGGTGGTTTCTCTGCCTTCACCCTGCTTCATGCTTCATTTGACTGTGTGGGTCCTGTCCTCTGATATACACAAAGGAGCCATTTGCAAGCAACATACACTTTGAGGTACTTTGTCCCATTTATGGGAAAAGTCCTGGGAAGTCTTCAGCCCATGGCATGTTAATGACATGGCTCTTAGGAGCACTTGGCAATGGCTTCTTCTTCATCTTTCCTGATGGCATCCAGGCTGTGCATTCATCTTATGCCTGGAAGTGTCATACTGGCATCATTCTGTTCCTAGGAGCAGAGCCATCAATTTCTTTTTTTTTTTTTTTTTTTGAGCAAATCATTTGCTTGTGCCCCCTGGGCTGCTTCTGGCAAATGTGCTGGTCAATGGCTTTGCATCGCTGATGTTCTCCACTGGAGTCCCAGACTTCAGCTGTAGCTGGTCCACAGAACTGTAACACTGCAGAAATGGTGTTCGCTTGGAACTGCCTTTAATCTTACAGAAGCTGCTCCTTTGGTCTTCCCCACTCATTATGTGGCGACTGTATTAATAGCTCTTGGCCTTCTGACACGATGTGCTCATCCATGGATGGCAAACCTTTTAGATATTGGCAGCAAATTTAGCTTAAAAAGCACCCCAATTCTCTCATTACTGATGGTGCCAAGACTAATCTCTGTCAGTGTCAAATTCGGTAACAGGGCCAAGGACTTATCATTGCTTCCCTAATTTGAATTTTAGATCTATTCTCTCCCTTTCAATCCAATCTTGTCTATTTAGTCCTTTTCCCTTGGTACTTAACCATATGCTGAAGAATCCAATTCTTTTTATGGCTCTGAATCAAGACAGGGAAACCTATTGCCTCTTTAAATCCTGACCTTAGGTTGGTTAAATGTCTTCTTTTCAAGCTGAACCTGATGATGTGAACTTCTCTGCTCTCTTTTCCCTGCTGAGAGGAAACAAGAGTGTGCATTAGCTTACGTGCTGTCAGGATGCATGGTTTCTGCTACTGTGCAGTGGGTCCACACGCATGTGTAGGAAACTATACAGACTTCCAGGAGAATGAGCCTATGGGCAACAGATGCTCGCGAACTCCTTTTATTGTAGATAAGTGACTTTCTTCTTTTCCCTCTATGCTACAGATTTTTTCGCTGTTATTTCCTGCCTACCTTGCAATAATTGTTTGAAAATTAATCGGTAAATGTTTACAAAATACTCCAGACATAAAACTGCTAGATAAGTACTAAGTATTATTTTAATTAGAATTAATAACAATAATAGAACTAGATTGAGAGCCTTTCCATGACCGCTATACTCGTTTTCAGAGGGAGACCTTAAACTGACCTGAATGTTTAGCAAGTTACAGCTACATAGTGTAGATAATTAAAAATAAATTACTATCGGGGTTCTAAAAGCAATTGAAAATCACGTTAATAAATTTAGAAGGGAAAGAAAAAAGCACCCAGTGCAAAAAACAAACCAGCTCAGCTAGCCATCCCAGGATTTTCTGAACAAATGCAAAGGATTGAAGCCTACGGGATCTAGAACAAACCTGTAAATCTCTGAACACCACTGACAATTCTTATTGCTTGCCTAAAGACCTGACCTCTTAAGAAATGGAGCAGAATCAAACATGGCCAGGTGTGTCTAGCAGGAAGCAAGATGTAACCACCCCTTGAGACAAAATAGAGAGCAAAATATGATGACAGCAGTTTGCAGGTAGATCAGGTCATGCTCTGTTTGGATTAAGTGCTGTTGGAAGCTGAAAAGGGCCTTTACCACCTTCTTTATCACAGAGTCAAAAGCACTCAGGTGGTTGATTGTAACAACTCCCCCGTGCTATATGCACAGCCAATGGCTTAAATCCACCCCCTCTCCAGCTCAAGATAAGACCCTCCATCCAGAAACTCCAGTTTTTACCACTTGGGGTTAAAATAGACATAGCTGACAAAGTATGGGTTAGATAGGTGGACAGTGAGGTGGTCTGAAAACTGGCTGGGTGGACAGGCCCAGAGGGCTGTGATCAGTGGCTCAAAGTCCTGCTGGAGGCCCATCACAAGTGGTGTGTCCAAGGGGTCAATACAGGGGCCAATACTCTTCAACATCTTCATTAATGACCAGGATGATGGGAGAGAGTGCACCTTCAGCAAGTTCACAGATGATACAAAACTGGGAGGAGTGGCTGATACACCAGGGGCTCGTGCTTCCGTCCAGAGGGATCTTGACAGGCTGGAGAAATGGGCTGAAAGGAACCTCATGAAGTTCAACAAGGAGAAATGCCAAGTCTGTCCCTGGGGAGGAATAACCCCAGGCACCAGTATGCCCTGGTGACCAACTGGCTGGAAAGCAGCTCTGCAGAGAAAGACTTCAGGGTTTTGGTGGACAGTAAGCTGACTATAAGCCAGCAATGTGCCCTCATGGCAAAGAAGGCCAACAGCCTCCTCACATGAGGAAAAGCATTGCCAGGAGGTCAAGGGAGGTGACCCTTGCCCTCTGCTCAGCACTGGTGAGCACTGCTCAGCACCCTCAGCACTGCACTATACCTGCAGTATTGTGTCCAGTCCTGGGCTCTTCAGTACAAGAGAGACATGGACATGCTGGAGAGAGTCTAGCAAAGGGCCACAAAGGTGGTTAAGCAACTGAAGCATCTTTGACATGAGGACAGGCTGAGAGAGCTGGGACTGTTCAGCCTCTGGAGAAGAGAAGGCTGAGGAGGATCTTATCCATGTGGATAAATGCCTGATGGGGGGAGTAAAGAAGATGGAGCCAGGCTTTTCTATTTGAGCAATGGGCACAGAGGCTGTCACACTGCAGCTTCTTTCCCAAGGTCTGCTCTACACATGCTGTTAGATGTATGTGCTTAGGTAGAGGAGTAGAGCAGAAGTGCTGTCTCTGAAGAGCTCAGATTCAGGCCACGGCCTGCAAGTAAGAGGACAGCAAATTTTCAGGATTAGCATGATGTAGCATTTTGTAATTCAAAAGCCTGTTGGTGCTACCAGCTGCCCTTGGGGAAATCTCTCAAAGTCAGAAGGAACCATATCAATCAGGTTCAGGAAGAAGGAACACAGAAGAATAAGAATTCAAACCCTATGTACTGTCTTTGGATATTCAATAGCTTACTTGGGCCAAAGAAAGTTCCCTGCTCACAAGGTAGAATAAGAAGTAGGAAAGACTGAGCAATAACTCCGTTAACAGCCTAGGCACTATTTGCCTTGCAGAAGCAGGCGGCCACTACATTGTCACTGGGTTAAGACCCTGAGAAAAGTGTCCAGATTTTGTTAGAAAGAGAAGCTTGAAGAAAGAGAGAATCCTATATTGAAAGAAAAGGTTGTGTATCATACCCAAGAAAAGGCTGGGGTCAAGAGGAAGATTAAAAAGGAGAAAGAACTTAGACACCCCCCCCCCCAAAAAAAAAACCCAACTGTGTCAAAAAGAAGAAGAGGCCAACATGGTAGAAAAGAAAATCTGTTACTTTGGACTAGGTGCTAAGGGAGAAAAAGAAAACCAAAGCATCACTCTCTGACGAGGCAGAGCTACCCGTACATCTGCAGATGTGCATCAGCTACTACAGGGATGAGAAAGAAAGAGTCTCAGTAGGAAGGAGTGAAAGGAGATGTTGCAGATAGCGGTACTCAGGAGATCGGTTACTCACTAACAAGGAATTTGTGCCAGCCCCACACTTGTGCAGCTGTGCTGCCACCAGTACTGCTAAAGTTTTCTTTCCTCATCTGTGATTTTAGTATCTGTGCAAATGAACTCAGCAGTGCATAAATTATTATTAATAACAATGGCATGATTGCTTTTCATCTGCATAGACTCTGTGATCCAACTCTTTTCTAATTCCTGCTAGGTTGCTCACTCTCTAAGCTTGGCAGCCAAGAGCTGCTGCACTAAACGTCAGTGAAATGAGAGTCTTGACTGTTCATGGTTTAATCAATAATAGATTTAGGAGATGAAGTCGCCCGTGCTCTTCATTTTTGAATCTCAAGCCCCATCTGGTGCTCACTCACTGATTTGGTCTCTCTCCTGTGAATGCCTCTCTGATGATCTTGTTGTTTACTGCGAGTAAAATACTTGCCACTCCAGAGTTCAGTCAAGTACATACTTTTGCGGTCTTACCAATTATAGAAAACATTGGTATTGCCAAAATACATTCTCTTCTGCATCATAAATGCTGCCTGATACCACATAAATGTCTATTTTTGAGCATTTGTCACCTGAAAAAATCTATAGGGAGACTGGAAAATCAGACAGGAGATCTGGATGAGGAAATCCTTCCTCCATCTAGTATTTAACTTTCTGCTGATGAATAAGGTATAAGCTAATCTGCACTTCTAGAAAGTACATTTGCATAAGGGAGTTACTCACACAGTCCACTGCACATAAGGTCTACAGAACGGGGACAGAAATGAGGGCAGAGGCCCACACACATTTCATTTGCTGTCTTTTGCTACTCCAGTGCCACAGCTGCACGTAGAGAGCAGGCATGAGTATGTGAGGCAACTCTCATGGCTTTTCTTAGGAACAGTTGGCAGCGGACTATTAATATAGATGCTCCAGTGCTGACAATTAGGAATAGGGAAGGACACACACAGGTTGCACTAAGCACCCCATCAGCAGAGCAGCTGACTGCTGCTTCGCTCTATAGCGAGCTAAAACTGGTCCAGCTGCACCAATTGCTCTCTGCTGACTGCTGCATCAGGACTGCTCTAAGTGTAAACAAGCCTCAAACCTTCTGCATGCAAAGTATTTCCAGACACACAACAGCAATGTAGGAACTGTACAAGTGAAAGTATGGGCACTCTGTTCTTAGGTACCACTTTCTGGTGTCCACTGAACTGTGGTTTCTGCTCAAGTGATGCGACCCCTGATCCATCATGGCAGATCCTAACAACATAAACTGCTACGGGCAAGGCGGGAAGATTTGCGGAGCTTGGTCCCAGGAGTTTTACAACAATCTTCCAATAATGTTTCAGTGTGTTATTATCTCCAGGATATAGCGGACAGAATCTGCAAAATCTATCGTGTTGCTGAATCAACAAACTCTCTCTCCCCCCAAAACAGACCAGTAAACAAAGAAAATCTCCTACCAGATTTGAACTCAGAAAATAGCTTTGATTCAGCCATAATGTAAATGAGTGCAAATCCCTCAAGGTGTATGAAATCCCACCCTTAAGATTAAGCGTTTCTCAGAACAACCAACTCTTGCTTACAAGGCCACTCAATGCTATCACATAGAGGAGTTCACACTGAAAGAGTGAAAATCTTCGTGGGGAACGGTGGTGGGGCACCTGCAGTCTATGGACTTAGCACGCATTGTCACTTCATTTCCTGCCAGCTACGGGTGCAACATTTGTTTTTTAATGGCATTCACGTGAGATAACAGGAAGGTGCACGTTGATTTGTGGCTCACCAAAAATGATAGAAGAGCACGGTATTTCAAATATCTGAGGAAGACCCAAACAGAGTTCCATGTGTAACTATAGAGGATGTACTTATAGAGTAACTACAGTGACATTTTAAAAGCAATTATACTGATTCAGCTCCTAATACAGAGGAGAATCTATTGCCCCAAAAGCTGCTCCTTGCAGCTGTGTTCATCCTGGAGAGGGTTTGTATTGCTTTAACAATATCGGTCCTGTTAAGGGAAAACAATTTTCTGTGTGTGGACTTGAAAATTGAACTCAGTGTCCTAAGTGAAATTGATGCACCCATCAGAAGACCTTCTTGTTGCAGTTGTGAAGAGAAGCTCTTTTAGCTGGCTGTAGCTTTTCCTTTCTCACATACTGTGTATTGCTACTTAGTCATCTCTCTAATTGCAGCATATTGGCATGAATATTGGATGATGATTTGGAGATGCTTAGCACCTCAGGAAAAATAATTGCAGCATGACCTCAGGTTTAAACCATCACCTTATTCTTATGCATGGCAGCTACTTTACTCTGTATTTTTAATAGGGCTAACACCTTATTTCCTCCATCTCGTTTATTGGAGACTGTTATGTGAATGAGATTTGGGCATTTTTTTCCTAAGCCCAGTAGATTGCTGGTCCATCTCTTTAATGTGCATGTCCTCCTTTTATAACGTTTTAGATTCTACCAAACTTGAATTTCTGGGGAAAGTGAAAGGAAGCCTTGCTCCTGTTAACAGGTTCAGTTGCCCATGACAAGACAGACAATGGCTTAACTCTCCATTCTGCTGCATCTGAATTTTATGGTACCTGCATGAAGTGTAAGAGAAGAGCTGGAGTCAGGCCCTTCACTTCACATTCCCTGCTCACCCTTTTTTCCCTTGCAGAATCATAGATACGGCAGCTGCTGTGTGTGTGCAGAATTACACACCATCGCATTTCTTTTGGTTTAGCTGTCTTGTCATATTGCATCAAATCCCCGCAACATGACATGTATTTTAAAAAAACCAACAGAACTGCAATACAGCACAGTACAGCAATGGCACAATAACAGGCAAGTACAGAGCATGGAAAAACATAAACAGTTAATTGCCATTTGCACACGTGCCCCCACTGCACACAGGTGAAGTAGAGGCATCTGAACTAAATTTGAGTATAATATATACTTCTAATATCATTTTCTGTGAGAGGCCTCCCTTTATTTCTTTTATGTTTTCAGATCCATTGCTAATTGAAAGCAAACACAATTATTTTTTTCTAAAACATACCTGAATTGAAAGATGTGATTAAAGTCAGACATATTTTTACGTATGCATCATTTATTCACTAAAGAAAAACATGCTTTGGACTGCCAATATTTAAATTCTTGCCAAAATGCACAAATATTTACAGATTAAATCAAACGGGTTGTTGTTTTTTTTAGTGGGGGATGCAACTCTAGTAATTTCTTTTTTAATACTGGCAGAATCAAAATATTTCAAAATTTGGAAACACATATAGTAAGCTATATATAGTACAGGTAGTATCCTTCTAGTGGTATTTCAAGACTAACTTCAGCTAAATTTTATTTTTTAAAGTATGAGAAAAATGCACAAAACTGAAACAAAATATCTCATTTGGGATTGAACGAAAAGGATTTCTGTCGGGTTTCTGTCAGTTGAAATGCATTTTCTTCATTATATTTTTGTTTTAGCTGCCAAGCTAAAAAAAAAAAAAAAGAGATGATCATGTTATTAGCAAGGCTGTAGATTAAATCATATTCAATCCACAACATTATTGGAATGGGTTGGGAGATAGAGAGAGGGTGCTTTATAATACCCTTTGTCAAAGACAAGTGAAACACTGGGGAGAGGACAGCTGCTTTAGCACAGGTACGCCGCTGGGAATAAGAACTTTGTGTCACTCTTGAAAGCACCTCTTCCCTACTAGGAAGCAATATAGGCATGCTCTGTAATTCACCCTTCTGGAGAAAACTATCTGCGACTGCAATCAGCCGAGTTGGTGAGAAGAAAAGGGAGTAGGCAGAGAAATCTAATAACAACCCCTGTGCTGGCACACAGGGGAGAAACAGATTAAATACTCCATGGGTCCCAGGACCACCAAGATACCTATCAGTAATTTCACACAAAATAAGAAGGGTCCCCAGATCCCCGAACTCTAGCTCTGGTCGCTAGGAGATAAGATGGAGGCTGCAGAAGGTGGCAGCTGTGACAAAATGGAGAAGACTTACAGACGCCTGGAGATGCTGCTGGAGTTTTAGCCTGCCATCCCCTCAGTGGGGTAACAGCTCTGGCAGTGGCAGGAGCCCGTAGCAGAATATTGCCCTGCTTCAGACTGCAAGTCCTTATTACAGCATTTCCAGGAAGGTGCCAGGATACCCTACTGATTGATCCACAGATGGATATTATTTTGTGGCAGACTATTGGGGCCCACAGGAGTTTTTCTGAGCAAGGGCTGCAACTGCTGCTGCTGCTGTTGCGATACAGGGAGAAGAAATGGAGGAAATTATGTAAGACCTTGTTGTCAGACTTGGCCTGGGTACAAGCCAAAGGATTTACACTGCAGAAAGATGTCTAGGTTTTTTCATGATACTTCCAGTGTTGGGCACTTTATTTGTAAAATGTCCTTTTAGTGTTTTCAAGGAAATAGTTAACCTATGGAGATACCTAAAGTATGTACAGCACAGCAGGAGGGTACCGCTGGGGGGATACGCGATTTCCAGACTAATCAGTTCACCTTCCTGTATGGTTAGCTTCCTTCTTGGTTGATGATGCTTTCGCCAGTCAAGGTAATACACAGACTTTACAGTTAACTGAAGATGAGTGATATATCATTTAAAGTATCCCTCTGCTAGACGAGAACTACATACAGTTTCCGTGCTGTCAGCCTTTAAATCTTCAAGACCACAGAGGTGGTTCCCTTGGATCTAGATGATGGCATACGTATTTGTTTGAATGTTCTTCTCTAAATTGTGAAGATCATGCACTGTAGATTTGTAGTCACTGGAGAAATTGGTACTGCTTACCTAACATTATAGCAGGCAAGGCCCAGCACTGTGAGTTAACACCCATACTCCAGCTCTATATAACCACGGCATACTTTTTTCTCTGCTTTCTTTTTTGCTTTCTTTTTTTTTACAGTTGTATACTTCACTGACCTTAAAAAGTTTTTCAAATAAATTTGGAAATAAAGCCATAAATTTGCTAAAGAAAAACCAGACAGCCATTCATGAGTACTGCTCCCAATTATCTTCTCCATTTGCTACTGATCATTTTGCGGAGAACCAATTCTGGCCAGAGCCTGAATGTCACCTGTTATTTCTTTCTCCCTCTTTTAACCTCATGCCTGACCTAACATGACATCCATTTGTCCAAAAGGTGGCACTGCATCTTTGAGCATTTCATGGACTGAAATTGCTCTGGTGCAGAAGAGGTCTTCTGTATAAATAAGTAGAGCTGCTTTGCAGCTATGCTAAACATTTTCGCTAGCTTTCCAACCACGGACCCTTTCTAAAGTAAGTCCTTAAAGTTTTTAAAAATTTAAAGGTTTGATTAAAAAAAAAAGCTTGAACTTGAGTTTTCTGACAACTAATTTTAATGTTGTAGCTAAAAGCAATCTCTCCAGCCAAGCACACCCAGGTAAGAGATACCTCCTCTTTGGGAAGATCTTTAAGGAAAGTTGTAATTCTGAGCTTCCAGAAAAGCCCAATGTCTTCCACTATGACAGGGAAATTGTTGCTCCTTCTGATCGCTTGCTCGCTCTCTCTCAAATTTACCAGCTGTGCCATGCAGAGAAATAAAATTTACTTTAATATAAAATGTAAAAACTCTTGCTTAAGACACCCCTTTCTCCTCAAGCTGGCAGGCACAAGCCGCAGGCACAAGCCACAGCCACAGTTTTTCAGGCCCTAGGTAGTCTTAGGAGTATACAGTTTGGTCTAAGAAATACGGAACTGTCCTTTCCACACCACTCCCCACAAAGCAATTGGAGTCTTGGCATCAAACCACGATGGCATGTCCCAAATTAGCTCCTTTGCTGGGGCTACAGTCTCTTTCTCACAGTTGGCTGGTACCACACGGGTGGTAGGACCACCACTAAACTGTCTCCCTGGCTTTTGTCAGCTTTCCTACGAGGGCTTTTTTGACCTCTCCTTCCTCGCTTGCTTCTTGCGTTTCTAGGTGTTGCTGAGACCTGGCTCAAGGCACCTGTTGTCTGACTCCCAAAGCCGCTGCGGAGATGCCAGAGTCCCACTCTTACTGCTTTCTCCTGTTAGGTCAATCTCTATTCCCCTTTTATGTTCCTTCTCTTTGGAAATCCAACTATTTGTCTCTTATCTATCTTCCGGTGTGTCGTGGTTTAACCTCAGTTGGCAGCTAAGCACCACGCAGCCGCTCGCTCACTCCCCCCCACCCGGTGGGATGGGGGAGAGAATTGGAAAAGCACAAGTGAGAAAAACTCGTGGGTTGAGATAAAAACAGTTTAATAATTGAAATAAAACGATGATGATGATAATAATAATATGATAATAATAGTAATACACAAAGCAAGTGATGCACAGTACAATTGCTCACCACCCGCTGACCGATGCCCAGCCAGTCCCCGAGCAGCAGCCCCCCCCCGGCCAGCTTCCCCCAGTTTATGTACTGAGCATGACGTCACATGGTATGGAATGTCCCTCTGGCCAGTTTGGCTGTGCCCCCTCCCAGCTTCTTGTGCACCTCCAGCCTTCTCAGTTGGTAGAGCATGGAAAACTAAAAAGTCCTTGGCTAGTGTAAGCATTACCTAGCAACAACTAAAACATCGGTGCCTTATCAATTTTGTTCCCATCCTAAATCCAAAACACAGCACTGTACCAGCTACTAAGAAGGAAATTAACTCTATCCCTGCTGAAACCAGGACATGGTGAGTTCAGCTTCGTTTTCCCTGAATTATTTTTTTTCATCTATTTCAAGTCCTCCCTTCCTTAGGAGACCAGATTTCAGTTTTCATGTTGACAGTCAGCCTGGCTCTAGTTTTTCAGTCCTTGAATTTAAATTCCTGGATTGCTGTCAGCTTTAAACTCTCCTATTGATTGCCAGAGTTGTTCTCTCCAGTTTACACTCAGTCTTTCCATACCCTTCAGTCACTTCTTGCTTTTCTTCCTTATATTTCATTCTTTCCTGTGTCTTACAAGCCCTCTAATGAATTTCGGTCTCCTAGCACGTTCTTTAGCCTGCCTTTTCCTCTCTCAAATAACATTCCACTCTGATTCTCCTTCCTCCTTCCCTGTGATGTTTTTCATTGCCTTACATCTGACTGTAACCAGCGTGTATCTTTTTTTTTTTCCCCCCTCTTTTCTGGCCTTGCTGCTATCATCTTGTTGCCCCGATTTACACTTAGGACCCAGTAAAGCAAGAAACCCCACGTGGGGGTGGGGTGGCCAGTTCAATTGCAGGAAGCTGTGCTCTGCAATTGGGAAGGAAACTGAACTCCTTCAAAGCTTGAAGAAGGTCTGTTTTAGTGTCTGGAGTTGATCGATGCCAGAGAACCTTAAATCAGAATTCACTGTCAAACTCTTACCTAACTTTTAAAAAATGAACACCATTATATAGTGCTTGTATGTAAGATGTGTTTCAATAGCGCTTATGAGCTATAGGGCAGAAGTTGTAGCTATGCATGCCTCTGTGAATGTTTTATAACGATCTTCTGTTCCTGACAGAGTGGCCAAATAATAGTGTAAAGTGCCATGATGATGAGAGCTGCCTAACTACTTACACGGACATGGGAGCTATGCATGGGCTATGTAGTGGGCATTACCAATCAAAGGTTTATTCTTAAGAATCTACTGTAGCCAGAAAGTCTCTTCTACTAGATTTGGGGTTTTTTTTTTCTCATTAATCCAATCATCTTCACGTTTAATTCACTTTTTCTCTTGTGAGAAGTAACAGTATTGCATAAAAGTGTCTTTTCCAGTAAAATGCTTCTTTAACAATTTGGCCATGATACAAAACCAGATTCCCACCAGAAAAGACTTTTATCTCCAAACATATTGCAGCCAATTTCCTTCCTAATTAATACCATATCCACCTCCAAATTCCATTTCAGTTCCCAAACGAAAATTGATGAGGCAGTCAACCACAAATAAGCACAATATACCACCGATAGTTCAATCAGCACAGTTTCCAGCATAGTGTGTTACTAAAGCACAACCAGCATTTATGTTTTCATGTCCCTTGGACATGCCCTGCTTCCAGCATGTTACTATGATAGCTTCAAGTTACACTCAAAGAAGGTTTTTAACATGAAGTCTGATCAAAGAGTCAGCTGTGTATGTGTCAAAATGGAACAGGATAGGTAAAATCTTTCCTGAGGAGCAAAAGCAGGGCCTGAGTGGTGGCATGCTTGAATGGAAGACAACAGAGGCTGGAGCAAAGGGAGGTGCATAGACCACATAAGCTCTTCCCTGATGGACAGTTTGCAGTACCATTCCCATGGCATGATATGCAACTGCGAGGCAACCCAGCTGCAAACAGCTCTGCAAAAGCGGACTTGAAATGGCTTTTCCCAGGCTGAATGGTAGTATTGTGTCCCTGATCAGCTGCGATCTGGACTTGTCTCACACCAGTGCTACCAGCCAGCGTAATCAATGCTGATTGTGGTGCCAGTATTTGCAACATATTCACCAAGCCTTGAGAATGAAACAACAACTGGTCCTTGTTGGCCTTCTTGCAAGACTTCTTGGGAACTGACATCAGGGAATGAAGTGACAATTAATATGTTTAAATATGCTGGCTACCATCTTCCAAAGTATATACAAAACTTAAGTGTCTACAGTGCAATCGTCCTCTTCCCTGAGCAGAGCCTATGTGAAATTACATACTGCCTTCCAGGAAAGCAGATGCGTTTACCAGAAGAACCCAGACCACCAAAGTCTTTGTGTTTCAGATAAGATGACACTCTACATTGATTGTCAGACTCACGTTCATACAAATTAAAAAGCTTCTGGCTCAGAGCAGCCCTACGTTTGCTCACCTTGCCTGTGTACAGAAAATCATGGAGGAAATCCTGAAGGGTATGTTTTCCAGTTGAGAGGATATTCAGAAAAGAAATTATTTTAAAGTTGCAAAACACTGAGAAGAAAGTGGCAAAGCTAGATATTGGCAATAGTCCTTTAAAGTAGCTATAAAAGCTATGGACATGTTTTCTTCTGCTGGGGCTTATCCACGAAGCACAGCTGTTGGTTGGTAAAAAAAAAGAATCCTTTCATGTAGATGAAAATGCTCTAACTCTAATGTTTTTAAATCTATTTGCCTAGGTCTAGCAAAGTTTATTTTAAAGGGCAGTTTCTTCTTTAGGAATTTCTCATTAAATAACATATTATGCATATCTTGGTGGAGGTATTCTCAAAGCTGCCTGCAAAAGCTGCTGTAACGCTCCAGAAATTGGAGGAATCCCAGCCAGGGGAAGTACACGACAAAAAAAATGCCTTAACATTAACTCTAGCTCTAGCCAAAGAGATTAATGAAGTAACCAAACAGATTAACAGGGACAGTAATAGCGGGAATTATTGCGGTGAGGGTAGTAGATCCCACACTCCCTATAGACCTCTTTCTTCTAGCACCAAATGATAGCAACTCCCTTTAGAAAAGCTGGTCAGTTAATGCCTCAACATTTAGTGTTATAACTACTACTATTACTACTACTACTTCTACTACAACTACTACTGCTACTACTACTACTACACCACAAATAAATGTGGTGCTTGTAATGGGCATGACCTAAAAATATCTGGACTTGTGCCACATGCACAGCAGTATGGCAGGTTTGTCCTCTTCGGTGGCCTTAATCCTGACTCAGATGAAATCCAGCCCTTTGCACACCTTCGGGCTTTCCACAGAACAGGGAACTAATGCCAATGGTGATGTTTCTTTCTTGTCATTAATATTACTAATGTCATCTATCAGAGAGCACTGCCCAGGGACACCAGCCAAGCCAGGGTAATAATGTGCTGTACAAGCATGTAGTACCAGATATATTATCACCCTAAAGGAAATAAAAACCCAGAAATAAGAATTGACTGGCTTTTATGTGGGGCTGGGAAGTGAGCCTGAATGCCTTGCTCTAAAGCAAGCCTCGATTCACATTCTTCCCAGATTCTTCCCTAAAATATACCTGAAAGTGGAATCTAGCTAACCATTTACAGCAGGTGGCCACTATACATGGAACAAAACCATCATCGACTTCAGCAAGAGCTGGATCCAACCCATGGATGGTGAAAAAGCAACCTCATTTCATTATGTTTCCTCTTCATTTTCATTCAAATGGAAAACAACTTTCATAAACAAAGTTTGCAAGGCTGCTCAGGCCATCTGCCATTCATGTAATGATAGCTAGTCCTTTGGTGTTTCTACTCATGGAATATTCATCTTTTAGCTATCAAGTTTGTAATTAACAAGAATTTACCCTATGGACTCTGTTTACACTTTTGTTAAGCTTCCCTAGTTAAAAAAATATGATCGATTTAGTAGGTGTATCAACCACTACCTAAAGATGCACTGCTTCTATATATTTCCTTTTAGTCAATTATATTTGCGGTTCCCCAGTATTCTAGAAATCAGCATTCATCCTTATCATTACAGTTCCCTTTCTTTTTTGTTCTGGCTTAGAGAAGCAAAACTTTGCCTGATGGAAAACCACTGTGATTGCTTTCCAGATACTTAAGGGACATGCTCTATTTTCATAAAATGGAGGAGTTTGCAGCTCCTCATACACTGTAAGGAGAGGAGTCATGCCACAGCTACAGGTACTTAATATATTTTCCCTGGAGAGTAAATGAACTGTGCAGACCACTACAGTTTCTAGAGTTAACCTCCTCTAGGGACAAGTCTGATAGGAGTTGATCTCAGTCAGTCTTCAATGTGTGGGTGACACAGCATTAAACTCCGGAGTCCTGGAGGCCGGCAGACACATTCTCCCCACCTGTGTAGTTCATTGTATTCAGGCCCCACTGACTAATGCCTGCACCTTTACAATTTATTCCGCTGTATATAAAAAATTAACAGCACTGACAAAATAAAACTTGGCTGTACAGCTCTCCTTGCCTATGGAGCATTTTGGCTGCTAAAAATAATATGTTGTAGCTTGGGAAAGCCAAATTCTTCATGTTATTGCAGCCAGACTGTCTAGACTGCCTAATAAGGTGGAGATTGTTCTGGGATGGCCAGAATATTCTTTTTAACATTGACTATTTGTTTCAGTGATTGCTTTGTTGGTAGATATTGCCAATGTTATTTCAGATTTGGGGGGTTTTTTTGAGGGATGAAAAAGAGTGTAGATTTCCCTCCTGGAATAATTGCTCTATAAATATTAGTCTTCTCAGTTCAGTAAAGCCCAGAGTATGAAAAAGTTTTGAACACTTTCTGCCTAAATAAAAGAATATGTTGCCAGTTCTAAGCAGCGACATCAGGAATGACAAGTGATTATTTAATATTCAGGGCTTGACCTGTCTAGTCCTCCATATACACAAGTCAATGTGAATTCCACGCATGGAGGCTTTAAAGGATCAGGTTTGTAGTTTGTAGAATACTAAAAAGACAGTGCTCATTTTTAAAATGTCACTGCACATGTGGTCATCAACACAATAATTCAGCACTGCTTAGGCCATTGTGTTTCTCTTGACTCGGTGCTAAATGTCATGTTGTTCCTGAAGATCAGCTGCCCTCTGATGTGTGAGAAGTCTGGCCTTCATTCTGCAAGGGGCAAAGTACTCTGAGCTTCTGAGCATCTGCTCACGCCCTCATCCCGTTGCAGCGGACCTTGTGCTCCTTCAGAAAGGGCATCCTTTTGGTGCCATTTGTACCATGGCAGAGAGGAAGGTGGAACTGTGCAGGCCAGCAGGGAGCCACTTTTCTCCCTTGGAGTTTGTACATAAACTAGGTTTGTACATACAGATTATGCAATTAAGAGCAATTTACTACTAGCTGAATCTAGATAGTATCCTGTTCAACATAAGGATCGCAGTCAGTGGTTAGGTGCTTGTTTTATTTGCCCTGTGGATATGCCACTGCAACTGGTAATTCCTCCTCTTTTTACTCTCTGGTGTCCTCATGTTCTTCTTTTAAAGGCACTTGACAGAAGCACAGAATATACAGGCTGTGTTCCAGTCTTTGTCGCAATTTTCTTATGTCATTTGAAGTAAGTTGCTTAGATTCACATGTACCAAAGAGCTCGGATGCCTGATGTGGAATTTAGGCAGAATCTAAGGCCACAGCTCGGTTCTCAACACTTCCTCAAATGCCGAGATAAACAGGCAATACATTTTCCAAGTCACCTAAAACTCTATTTCTGCATGTGATCTGCACCTAAAACTCTATTTCTGCATGTGATCTGCACTGCCATGATCTCTCCCAGCTAAGCATAACCACATTTATTTGAAACCATGGTCTGAAGAGGAGGAAGACACCTCTTCCCTCCAGTAGTTCAGTGGCAAGAGGAGTGGGACCTCCACAGAAGTCAGATATGCAAGATGGGTTCCTAGGAGCTTCTCACCCTAGCAGCTTCAGACTGTATCCCAGGAAAACATCCTAAGCTGGTCTGTGACAAAAACAATTCTGCTCTCCACTGCTTGAAACAAGGACCTTTGAAAAAAATATTGTAGTTCCACTGAGTCAGGAGGAGTGAGCATAGAGTCATAGAAAAACTGGATTGGGAGGGACCTTCAGAAGCTGTCTAGTCCATTCACCTAGCCTAAGGAAGGATCATTTATACCTCCTGCTTGTCTAATTGCTACTGGTCCTCCTGGATATAGACTGCCATATCTCCTTAGGCAATCTATGCCAGTGCTTCTCTACGCATAGATTTAGGAGATTTTTTCCTATTATTCTTGCTTGCGCTATCTCTCATGGGAAGAGGGAACAGATTATTCTCTTCTCTCTAAAAGTGTTTGTGGTCTGTTGTCATCTCCCTAGTCAGTCTTTAAGGCAAACAATCCCAAGTCCTATAATCTTTCCCAATAGATCATACTTTCAAAATCGCTTTCATCTAGACTGACTCCAGCTTGTCTTTCTGATACCCAGAACTAAACAGAGCATTTCAGCTGAGCTCTACAAAAAGTGGAACAAAACAGTATGTCTCGCAAACTGTTCTACTGCATGTAAAACCTGACCTGATGACTGCCATTTTTGCAATGGAAAAATGATGCCCAATGGTATGTATGCATATACATTAGTATTTCAGTCGTTACCAGAGTACTTTTGAAGTGGTTGACTCTATCCCCATATAACATGTTTTATTTTGCATTACAGACCAGTCTTGCAGTGCATGACCTGCTTTCCTTTGGGATGAAACTAAACCAAAAGATGCTCCTCAAGAGTGCACTTCCTGAGCATTTTCTGCTAATGGACAGTCAGTCCGCAAGACCAGACTAGAGCTAGACTGAAGTAAACCCTCTAAAAGTGAACCCAAGAGAGCTGGTTCCTCAGCCCTGGCTTTTTCACTCTACAAACTTGCTCCCGTTGCACAGCCCTGCTTGGGTAGTCCTGCAGGGTACCCTGCAACCTTCAGAACCTTTCTTAAAGAAGAGTGCCTTACTGGTTGTACTGTACACCACATATGTACCATGGATTACTTTTGCCTATAGTGTCATATCTTGCATTTATTCACTTTGGACTTTATTTGCCATTTTAATTTCTCGAGTTCTTTTTAAATTCTAGATCTGTCCTCCAATGCATTTGCTGTCCTTCTTGTCTTCAGGCCATCTGCAAATTTAATATTTAATATTTTCTCTTCCGTCATCCAGGTCATTAATTAAAATACCAAATAGAGTGCGATCCAAGACAGATCCCTCTGGCACACCACTTAGTGCCTCCTTTCATTTTAACAGTGAACTACAGAAAATATTCTCAGCATATGATTATCTGGTAAATTTTATCTCATACTATAGAAGTTCTGCCATATATGTGTAGATTTTTTAATAAGAATGTCGTATGAGACAGTGTTAACATCAGCATATGTGAAATTAACTGTCTCAGCCCTATCTGTAAGATCTTGCCATAGACAGAAGTTAAATTGGTCTAATGCAGTCTGGTTGTGATAAATTCCAGTGGGCTATTATTTATTTTCTTTTTATCCTTCAGGTACTTGCATATAGTTTAGTCAATTATTTGTTCTAGATTTTTTCTAGGAACTGATGTTGACTGATCTTTTCCCTATTTAAGAATAATGACTATGTTTGCCATTTTTCCTGCCTTCTGGTACCTTATTTGACCTCTATGACTCTCAAAGGCTTCATTTTGCAGTACCAAATAAAACAGACGGAGGAGCACACTCTGGCCCTGAGGCCAAGTGGCACAGCACAACTCATCTCCACATGGAAACCTTTCCCCTCACTCATCAGAAAAGAGTGTACATATTCAAACTGTCCCTCACCCAGGTTATTCCCCATCTGTGTCTAGAAACTGTCTGGGAAAATAGGACAAAAAGACAAAAACATGCCAGAGAGCTTTTAGCAATAAACACTTTGGGTGATCCTAGGCCAGCATGTTAGCCTATAACCTGTCTCTGTTCTATTTATGACTATAGGCATAGCCAAAAAATGATCAGTAAACCATCTGAGATGGCCCAAACCAGTTTAGTTGTGAGGACGATGACAATGATGCTCAGCTAGTGCTTAGGATGCGAGATCCATTTTGTCCCCATAAGAACTGCAGTAACAGTGTGGGGAGTGGGAGAAGATGCTTTTTCAAAGACACAGAGTTAGAAAACCGCTGGTATGTGCCAATTTAGTTTAGTTTAGGAATCTAACTTATTCCTTGCTCTGCACCCACCCCATAATGAATGTTTCTTTTCTGTTCATTATACTTTTTCTGTTCATCTACTTTTTCTTTCCTTGGGTTGCTTACTTACTTGCCCTCATTTTCAAATGCCCTTGTTATTGTAATTCTGTAATATTCTCTGCTTCCCATTTCAACCCAGGCCTTCTTTTTAGTTATCATATTGATACATTATACAAGAATCATTATTCGGTCCTGTCTTAAAGACAGAACCTCTAGCTGCTACATAATGCATGTACCAATTCAATGCATTTCTAATGCCGAGAATTTCTCTCCTTTCCCATTGTTCATATAACCAGAAATATTCTGTGGAAAAACTAAAAATAAATCTTCACCCAGTAGAATACGGTTTGTGATGTCTCTTGATATGGGCATTATCTCAGATTTAGCTCAGCTCACTTTGTATGGGAGACAGAGAGAGATTCAGCTCTAATTTAATACCTCTGAGATTGATCTGAGCTGTTTGCAGTTTCAGTCACACATAATAAGGTGAAGGTACAGTGTCTGACTGTCTGGCTGAGCATTTATGCTGTGCTTATCATAGTAACATATCTGAGCTGCTTTGAAAAAAAATACTCTGAAAAGCCAGCAAAAATTAATAATGACCTTCCAATATTATTAACCTAACCTGATTCCTTTGTGCTTGACACCGTTAGTTTTCATTCCTTTAATGTTCCCCGTTCCACAATCCTGAAAACTGCTGGAGTAAGCTCTTTTCCAAGGTTGAATGGGAAGCTGTGTCAGATGCCTTTCTGACCGAGCGCCATGCTGGACTCTGATCCTGATGGAGGCTGGAGCATGGAGGGCGGCTAATGCTCATCTGGCTGCACCGCGAGTTTTGGAACTGGAAGGGAAAACACTACAGGATGCAGTGCTAATAGAAGTAGGAGGGAGAGATGGATGGGTACCCACAGCTGCAGCGCTAAATTTCTCCCTTGTAAGTTCTTATCAAAGATAATTCAAAGTGGAGTAACTTCTGAAATATCTAGGCTCCACCATTCAGCCTCGTGCTGTGGTCCCTGAATTAGCTCCAGAAGCGTTATAATTACATTGCCCTGTCATTCTGCCCAAGCTCCTTAGTCTTCCTGAGAGGCAGATCTAATTACTCTGGGGACAGCACCAGCCTAATGCAGCCACAGCTCTTCTGGGACTGAGCTGGGGCTTGTGCTGACACTGTGCTGGACTGGATGTTCAGACCAAAGCCTGCTCATCATAGCTCCGAATTGTCCTCCCAATGCCTCGCGGCACACTGCAGGTGTGTCTTGTAGCTGGTCTGCCGAAGCAGACCCCAAACCCAGGTGAACTGGGTGGCAGGATTCTCAAAGCAATGACCAGGGGGTACGTGGTTTCCCCTTGATCTCCTTGCTTCAGAGCAAGAAGAAACATTGGGTGTCACATTAAACCTGTTGGCCACATACAGTCCTGAGATATTTTCAGAGGAAAGAACAAAGCCCTAAGAGACTCCAAAACAACTGCCTGCAGTATTAGTGGGAGTATCCAAGGCTAGCTTTTATTTAAATACTGCTCTTGCGTGATGCAAAACAGCATGAGATAAACACTGTAAGTGCTGCAAACAGAATGCCAGCTCCATTTTTAGGGTGTTTGTCTCCCAGAAGAAGAATCCTTTGTATTAAGAGAAGGACTTTTTTTTTTTTTTCCTGAGTTATTTTGAAATTCAAGCTTGTTGGCTCTGCTTCATGTGACTGTAACTTATTCAGTACATGAAAAACTGTCTAGATTCCCCAATTCACATTATGGAGCTTGTATTTCTAATGAAGAAAGCCACTGGGCCCATCAGTTCAGTTTGTGGTTATAATCTGGTATGACACTAGTGCTACCTCATTTATGGGAGGTACTGTGGATCACTTTCAGTATCATCAGACCCAGCAGGGCTTACAGAGACCAATCCAGTGAAAACAGCAGACATTTCTGGTGACTCCAAGCAGCCACTGGACCGGGCTGATAAATGACACAGAGTTGCCTGACTGAGTGATCGTGACTTTTTTCCATCAGTGAGGTAAGAAGTTGGACCCTGGCAGCTGTGGACTGGAGGCAGAGTTACTCACCCTACTTTTGTTGTCCCACACAGCATGAGACTGAATAAACATTAATTAAACTTTTCAGTATACCATGACAGTATCAACACCACTCTTTTGGAGAGCTGCCTATTCGGCCAGACCAGCCTGGATACCCTGCTGTTGCTTGTGTACGCTCAGCGGTACCAGTAATATCACTGGGCGTACTGGTGCCTGCCTTTCGGCAGCATGATTTGGATCCATGCCACCTTTATTTCACCAGGAGCCTCAAAGAAACCAAGAGGATCAAGGGTGAAGAAAAGCATTCTAGCATGAAAGCCTAAGAAAATAATCTATCCTGAACAAGAAGTTCACAATTCTACATTAAAAATCTCATCCCCTCCTTAGATTCCATTCAGACACGTTTAAAGTATAGGAAAAATCTGAAGATAGCCTTATAATGTCTCCAGGACAAGGACTGTTTGTTCATTTCTGTTTGTACAATGTTTGGCACAATAGGACTCTGACTCCGAGACTTTGGGGCACCCAGGAGTGCAAACGACTGATAGCAGCTGAGGGATGGACTGTCTGAAGCTGGGGGATAGTTAGCTATCTGGGAGTAGTTCCACAGTTCTTCATTCTCCATCAAATTTGGTAAACTGTGCTGAACTCAGTGGAAACTCCTCTTGGGGAATCTTGACTCATCTACGTGGCTATGGCATTCTCCATCAAACCCTGACACATTTATGGCTAAACGGACTTCACTGCAGTCGTGGTCTGCTGCTGTGTTTTCCATTCCATAAAATAAACTGTGCAATTTACTGTTTTCTCTTCTCCTTTCCAATTTTTGTAATCTAGAAGAACAATAAGCACATATATTGCTTTTATGAGGGAAAGTTCTGAGAACCTGGCAACTTGCCTGGTCTCCTCATTTGTTTGTGTTGGGGAACAGGCAGGATATTTTGCCACAGCAAAAGAGTGAATAGAGTTCTGTCCCTCTGAAATCAATTGCTGAGGAGTACAGGACAGAGCCAGAGTGTGTTGAGGTCTTTGGGAGGGACAGAGGATAATAAATCACCTCACTGCTTCTTGTTTCTCATTACAGCCAGTATCAGGAGGAATGTGTCTAATCTTACTGTGTGGTACTGCATCTGCATTGGTGTGGGAAGGGTAAACAAAGTTTAGTCCCCATTCAGCTTTACTCTAATATCCCCTACTTGGAGCAGATTCTGACACCCTCATGGCACTGGGGAGAGAGTGTGGATCCTAGATGGATTTCAAAGGGACAAAGAGCAGAAATTGAGCCTCGGGAGTATGGGCAATGGATGGGGAGGAGGTGGGAGATGATAAACATGAAATGGAATTCTGTGTCTCCTGATTTGGGGGCCAGTCCCTGTATGTGTGACAAAAGCCACCCTACGGCTGCCTAACTAGGCACAGGATTATTTTGCATATCTGCTAGGGCCCTGCCTCTCATGGTCTTGCCTCCAATACCAGCTCATCTATTCTTCCCTCTTGATGCAACACCAGGCTCTGTGGTTGGATTTTAGCAAAGTGGATGATTTTTTTTTTTAATTTCTGTGTGCCTCTCCTTCCTCAGCTCTCCCAGACAAACCCTCTTACCTCTCTCCCAGTTTCTAGTGCCCCTTTCTTTCAGTGTGGTTCGCATGCTTAGTGTAAAGAGACAAGAGCAAGCTGAGGGACCTTCCCTTAGTGCTTGACGTATCACTGATATCCATACAGTGAGGTGTGTTGTACAGCACCACTCTGTGGACATAGGCTTAGATTATGGGTCCCCAGGAGTAACCCCTTAAACTCCATTGATTCCAGTGGGATTATGTGTAGACTAATATCCTGCCCGCTCTAAAGAGACCTGGATGAATCCAAATGCTTATGGGCAGAGTGGGCAGAAGCCTCCTCGTGAAGGACTTCTGTTTACCTGTTTATTTTCAGTATGTGGCTGAATTAGGAGTTTCCTTCTCGCATGGGTGAGCTATCCCTTGAGTAGTCCCACTGGAACTGTTTGCATCAACATTTTTATTCTGTTATAAGAAAGAAGTTCTCCATCTGCTTCTTATTTGAGGACTGGTGGATCTGTCTGTATTAGACATCGAGGACAGGAATGGAACTAGGTCTACCTTGCTGTCTCCAAAGGAGAGCCTGTGCAATGCTACTTTCAAGTCTGACAGCATCACCACCTGCATCCTCAGATGAATTCTCCCCTCTCCTCCAAAGCAGGTAGAAGTGGAAACAGTTTGAGAAGGTGAGGTGCCTTTTGCAGTTATTGGCCTCTACAGCTGAGCTATCTCAGGGGTGTCAGTTCACAATTAAAACTACAAGAGGCTTTTCCTGTTCTCCAAAGCTAGGAAATAGACCACTTGCATGTTGGATGAGCATTCATCAGATGGAAGGTGGTGGTGGAACTGTCACGTTTCCTTCCCTCCAGATATGCCCACAGTGGCCTGGTAAAGGCTTATCTGCACTGAAGTCCAGTGTAAAGGCCCAAACAAGCTTCAGATGAAGTAATCCAAGTGCCGGTAATAGCTTAGCTGTGACACCATGGAGTTCCTTAGAGCCAACTCTCTACCTTAGCCCTGCTTTTTTAAATAACTCTGATAACTAAAAAAGGAAAGAAAGCATTTCCAGCTTCACTCACCCAAGGAACACATGTTGCCACTGATGGGCTTAAGAAAATTGCTGCAACCAAAACCTGTGAGTCATCTGGTTCATCCCCTTTAGCTCAGAATTAATTTCAAAAATGCATTCATTAGCTCTCTCACAGTACAGCAAACTTATCCTCCTGTAAAAGGGATCAGCTGGGATAAAAAAAGGTATTGGTCTCTTAGTGCAAAAAGTAGAAGAGGTCTACAAGGCAAGGACATGATTTTTGGTAATGCTTGAGAGATGTCTTGCACAATTTAAGTGCTACTGGAAATATACTGATAGTATGAGGATCTCTACCTCAATATTTATAGAGGTGCTAATAAATACTGTAAGCTATACCCTAAGAATGTTTTAGAATGCAGACTTTGACCTTCTCAGGTAGATCTGGTTTTTCTTCCTCATTTTCATAGTGGGAATGTTACCTCAGCCTGTGGGCTGTGTTGCATAACTGATTAGATTGTATAGGTCTATGTTACCGAGGAACAAGGTCGAACAGTGTATCTTTGATCATCCGAATGGCTCATTTGCTGGCTTGTCTCAGCCAGCTCTCTCCAAGACAAGGCTGCTCTAGAGGGCCTTGTGCAAGGCAGCATGGACATTGTCCACCCTACCTAGCCTGAGGTTCAGAGGCTGGGTCCCTGGCCCTTTTCTATTTTAGCAGCATAGACATGGACCGTATTCAGACCATCTACCATGGCACCTAAGCTAGACGGAGATCATGCCTGTTAAGATGTCCTTCATTGTCAGAAGAGCAATGAATGACTCAGAGGAGTAGTAGGCAGGGCTGCCAGACCCTTTGCAACCAGCAGAGGTAAGAACTCAGTGGATGTGAGTAAGGATGTTACGATCTAGCAATAATGCCCAAAGTTAGTATCTGTCATAGGCAGTCTGAATGTGGAGCCTACTCCATTGACTACACAGGTAGTCAGAGTCCAACAACTGGCTACTAAGTCAGACTAAGTCACTGTCAACTTTACGACCTGGATGGCTTTTAGCACCCATATCCTGCATATCTGTCATTACAACATGGCCAACACCAGGCCCTGACCCTGACAGGGGTGGCTGTGCAGTCTCAAGTCTGTGGTCAAGTAAGATGACATGCAGACATGCAATCTACCAGACGTGGTAGGAGGCCCACTGGTGTTAACACCTGCTGTAGAACAGGCTGTGCCTGTGACATGAGGTCTGCATTGAGCCTTTAATACCTAATGTCAAAACCTGTATTGGGTTTGTGTGTCAAGGTTTTGGTAGCAGGCGGGCTACAGGGATGGCTTCTGTGAGAAGCTGCCAGAAGCTTCCCCTATGTCCGACAGAGCCAATGCCAGCCAGCTCCAAGATGGACCCGCCACTGGCCAAGGCTGAGCCCATCAGCGACGGTGGTAGCACCTCTGTGACAACATATTTAAGAAGGAGGAAAAAAACCTGCTGCTCAACAGCAGCTGGAGAAAGGAGCAAGAATATGTGACAGAAACAACTCCACAGACACCAAGGCCAGTGAAGAAGGAGGAGGGAGGAGGTGCTCCAGGCGCCGGAGCAGAGATTCCCTGCAGCCCATGGTGAAGACCATGGTGAGGCAGGCTGTCCCCCTGCAGCCCATGGAGGTTAACAGTGGAGCAGATATCCACCTGCAGCCCCTGGAGGACCCCACACCGGAGCAGATGGATGCCTGAAGGAGGCTGTGACCCCATGGGAAGCCCACGCTGGAGCAGGCTCCTGGCAGGACCTGTGGACCCGTGGAGGACCCACGCTGGAGCAGTCTGTTCCCGAAGACTGCACCCCATGGAAGGGACCCATGCTGGAGCAGTTTGTGAAGAACTGTAGCCTGCGGGAAGGACTCACGTTGGAGTTCATGGAGGACTGTCTCCTGTGTGAGGGACCCCATGCTGGAGCAGGGGAAGAGTGTGAGGAGTCCTCCCCCTGAGGAGGAAGGAGCGGCAGAGACAACGTGTGATGAACTGACCACAGCCCCCATTTCCCAGCCCCCTGCACCGCTCAGGGGGAGGAGGTAGAGAATTCAGGAGTAAAGTTAAGCCCAAGAAGAAGGGAGGGGTGGGGGGGAAGGTGTTTTAAGATTTAGTTTTTATTTCTCATTATTCTACTCTGATTTTTATTGATAATAAATTAAACTGATTTCCCCAAGTCGAGTCTGTTTTGCCCGTGACAAAAAGCGCAGAGACACCTCCCTGCCCTTCTCTTGACCCACGAGCCTTTTGTTATATTTTCTCTCTCCTGTCCAGCTTCAGAGGGGGAGTGATAGAGCAGCTTTGGTGGGCACCTGGCATCCAGACAGGGTCAACCCACCACAAAACCACAGATCATCCTGGACCCCACAGCACTATTTCTGCTTTTAAAGTGATGCCCAGATCAAATATACAAATCTCTGATGTATCCATTTGATAAGAAGATTTCAAAATTACCTCCTCTCATTTTTGCTAAATTCACAAAACTGCACATAAAGTTTGTGCTTTATTAATGTGTTACATGGCAGCAAGTTGAACAATAATTGCTTTAATATATGTTGCTTTTGTCCCTGCTTTTTATTCTACTGCATTTTCTTATTATTTTAAATTGTCCCTTTTATCATCAGATCCTATGCTAGCTTTGATAACTTCAAGGAGGCTAAGTTTATAGGTTCTGCATCTTAAATCATCCATTTTCTCATTTTCTGAGTGCTGACTAAAGACTTCCCTTTACATTTACTTAAATTGTTATGAGTTTTTAAAATGGTCTTTAAAAAAAGATTTTTCTAAAATAAAATTAAATTATTTCCTGCTGCTTCTGATGGATTGAAACAGTTGTTTTGTTGAAACATATTAACCTGTTTAATTGCTTAGTTCCAATACACATTATTGGTTTTCATATGAATATGATGGATCTGGTTTATTACTGTAATACTGGTGTCAGAGAGGTGTAAACCACTGTGACAGAGTAGGGCGTAAGGTCTCATGGATCAAATCAATAGACTGACCTTTGCCATCAGCTCTTAGAGGAGATTTTAGCCATGAGATATTTATTGAATTATTCTGGAAACTAGCAGTATGGAATCATGTGAGGTGTTTGTGCAGTGCTCCTCCATCCTATGGAGAGCTGAGACCTTGTTTCATTTTTGTACACTGGCTCGGGTGCCATTTTTTATCTTCTTCACGTAGCGGCATCCTCCCTAATGATCAGTTTGCACCTCATCCTTATGACTTGGGGGCTACACTGAGACTTTACACTTGAGACTAAGGGACTAGGAACAAAATTAAAAGGATGCTCCTGAGCGCCTTGGGAACTCCTCTTTTACACAGCTGGGAAGCTCTGTACCGTCAAACCTCACCAGATGTATGACCTTTCCTATTTTCGGTTGGTCTATCAGAAGGGTCAGAGCCATGTTCCCACCCTGCAGCACCAAGTCCTACTCAGTTTTCCGGATAAAAGCTTTCTTGGACCACACTACCACAGATAAACATACACATTAGCATACTGTGACCACTTTACTGAAATCTATAGCACGATGTCAGTCAATTACCACATTAATTAGTTCTATATACCAAATAGTTATAGTTACGGTTAACTGGACTCTAGCAAACAGCATATTGTAATGAAGTAGTAAAATTAAATTGCAAAACTGTTATGCCATGCTTGACAAAATTTCAGCTTGAGATTATATTCGTGTTTCTGGTTTATATTCACTTTTATATATGCCCATTATAGTCAGCAAGAGAGAACATTTGTTGAAATTAGTCCTTTCTGTGCAACACATTATATTTTGGGCAACAGAATATAATCTAGGGGAAAAAAGAGAAAGATTTTTTTTTTTATATTATCCCCTTACCAGTCTCTACCTAATAGCTGAGACTGTACTTTCCTAAAAAGCAGGCCTCGGAGGATATCTGGATGGAGGCTGGGGTTAGGTTGCTGCCTTGTGCAGAGCGGACCTCTGCTCCACATGATACTTCTTATTCACATAAATTTCCTGTCCCTAGATAAAACATTTCTTCCTCTCCTTAATCATCCCCTTAGGGACCAGGAATTACATGTGAAGTATATCTGATATTAGTATTTCATGAGGTCACACAGTGGTAGAAAAATATTCATGTCTTCAAAGCGGCCTTGGAGACTCTGTATAGAGACTCACAGAATGCAGCTCATTGAACAGAATTTCACTGAGGAGTAATTTCAAAGAGTATTCTGACACCTAAATCTATATATAAGACTATATATTATACAAAATATAATCTGGTCATATCCAGATGTCTCCTCCCACACACACCTGGTTCCTACTGTAGCTCTAGGTAAATACCATATTACCTTTTGACTTCCTTGTGTGAAACTTGGTGTAAACCTATCCTGTGTTATATTATATAAATTTTATGCTGTATCACTGATGACACAATTTGAGTACTGTTATTTGTTTGCCATTGCTGCCAAGAGATGACTAGATTGCCATGGTAAAAGGATTTTATTTACATCCACCCACACAGCATGTTGTTTGGTATCCTGGCCCAATATGTATTTGCAGAAGATGAATTTACTTAGCTGGGATTTTGTGGGTGTGTTTGGCAGTGAGGGAGAGCGATCATACTCACCTCTGCATGACCATTTGGCCCTGAATTAGAAGTGATCTGAGATGTTCCAGGACACAAAATCATTTTTCTCTCCATGCGGTGATTTGGGACCCAAAAGGGAGAGGAAACGGAGAGGGTCAGCGGCAAGTGCGGTTCGGCAGGGAGCTGGGCATCAGATGGGACCATACTGTCTGGTGCAGCAAACGGGGTGGTGAGGGAGACAAGGGACATGCCTTTTAAGACAGTGTTGGGCCGGGAGCAAGTCCCCCACGGCCCTGGAGTGCAAAGTCCCCTCGTGTGGGAGGACAGAGAGACAGCGCCAAGCCAGGTCCTGCCAGCACACCACCAACCCCGGCTCAGTGAGAGCTCTGCCCCAAGTAGGGTCGACGCAGGTCTGGCCGCACGGTCCTTGTAAGACAGGTCATCCCGCTGGGCTTTGTGAAAAGGGAAATTTGCGGCTTGCAGAGATGCAATTGCTGTAAAGCATTTACTGGACGGAGTTTTTGAGGAAGGTAGAAGGTGTGTTGCCAGGAGACAGGAGGTAAAAGGAGCTCTTCTGCTGCTGTGATTTACTAGATGGCTGGGTTAATGTCGGCGCTGCACCTTGCTAGATGGTCATTGTAAGTTTTAATTAATAGTTAGGCCGTCTAAATCTTTGCAGATGGGTGTTTTTTAAATTGAATAAATGAACAAATTCAGCTTTAAGGCTTGAGCCCAACTCGGCATTTCCAAGCGCAATTCAGAGCTGGCAGGGTAGCTTCCATTTTTGATTAGTGATAAATCTAATTGTGAAGGAATGGCTGACTTTCAGAGCTGGGACTGTATTACAAGCCATCTGAGGGTAGGAATCAGGCTAAATGAGCCTGATATAATGATTTATTTACAGCAACTCTGATACTTTTAGTAATCCATTATAATTGTATAGACAGAGACTTCATTATCCC
Organism: Pygoscelis adeliae; assembly: GCF_000699105.1. Classification (NCBI taxonomy): domain Eukaryota; kingdom Metazoa; phylum Chordata; class Aves; order Sphenisciformes; family Spheniscidae; genus Pygoscelis; species Pygoscelis adeliae. Next base: position 2,137,316 of record NW_008824665.1, read on the forward strand.
TTCATCTATTTGTGATCCCTTCAAGGGCTGGGAGGTGCAGAGCAAGCCCGCAGAGAGGGGAGTGCTCAGAAGGCTTCATCCTGCAAGGTGCTGAGCAGGCGGCACCCTTCACCAGGCAGAACAGGGTATTCAGTTCTTCACACAATTTCCCCCTGTGAGTTATTCAAGTCGATAGAATATAATTGAATTTATTTTATTTAGGGTCTAGTAAGAAAAGGTAGTTAATTTCTGTTGGATAATTAGAATAAGTATCTAATTGAATCAAAGTCAATGTAAGTAAACATTTCTATTAGGTTGTTAGCACATTGTTTGAATGTACTCCTGTACATGTTCATTGCTATCTTAATGTGGGGGAGGGAGGTGTTTTTAGCAACTACAAAATTAATTAAACTTGTAAGAATTTCTTTATTCCTTTGGAAAGTATTTATTTTTCAATTTAAAACAGATGGGCCTCTTTTTTGGCTCAAGCCTATACATTTTTTGAGAGAAATGGGGGCTCTATCATAACAGCATATCACACCCTATTCTGCCTTCTAAACTAAGATTACACTTCCCAAGTCAAAGGTTTTCCTTAGAAAAATTTAGATTTTTCTTAGTTGAAACCCCAATTTTCCTCTGAAAAACAACCTAGATGGAACCTTTTTGACTAACTGTAGTTGGGACAGTTCAGTTTGCAGAAAAAGTGCCAGCTAGCACAACCCTTAGGTATGTCCCTCTCATAGTTCAACAACAGCAGCAAAAAAAAGGCATCAGCAGTGCTGGCTTTGTGCTGCTTAAGCCCAACAGGCTACTGCCAGGAACATCTGTACCCCATCCTCTGTTTTATCTCTTCCTCTGGGAGATAGTCCATTGAAGACACATACTAAACCTGAAAGAAGGTTTGAAACCTCACCGAAGAGTAGGGTTCCTTTGCTTCATCCCCATCCTTGTCGCTTTTCAAGACAATTAGGTAGGCTGATGTATTGTTCAAGGGGTCCAAGCATAGGGTAAGATCACTGGTGCCCTGTCTAAGGCTGGAGAAGTGGGATGAAGAGTCGTAATTGTTCCTTGCTTGTTTCAGGTAGAAACCCATTTTTTAAGTTGTTGTTAAAGGGATAAAAGTTAGCCAGGGAATGGAGGAGCAGAACAGCCAGTTAGCACGCCTATCTATCTGCCAAGCCTAAGTAGACATATTGACGCACATTGAAGACTCCGAAATTGGAGTGGACTGAAGTACTACTTCTACAGCCACAGCTGACTGGGAGAGCAGAGAGAAAGCAAAACCACTGGTCCCATTCATGTCATTTTCCTTCAAAAAAAAAAATAAAGCTGGTCAGCAAAAAACTCAGAAAGTTAGCAGAGTGGAGCATTTCGGATGTGGGCCATGCAGTGATGCTCTTCATCCCACATTAAAGTCTGGGAATCTGGCAAAGCATTCTGGCTTTGGACACATCACTACATCAGGTGCCTTTAAAAATCCCAGCCTAAATCATTGCCACGGACAGATGGGAACAGTTTTATGCTGTCTTTTGTAAGCCATTTCTGGACTGTTCCTGTGACAGATTTGTCTTTTCCCCTATCACTCACTTCAACACACAGTTCAGAAAAAGCAACCAGGATTCTTTCTTTCTTCTTTTTTTTTTTTTAAAGCTAGGATACATTTTAATGCTTTAACATGGATGTAGAGGACAAGAATACACCATGTACACCCAGTAGGACTTAATCTACATGAATCCCTGGATGTTGATAGGACAAAGGGAAGTAACACAGGTTAATACCACTTTAATATTATATCCACCAGAGACAAAGTAAGACTCCAACAGAAAGCGATGATCAGAGAGTAGCTAGCAGTTCTCTTTTCCTGGGATCTTTATGTCTATACAATCCATTTGACTCACACCCAGCTGAACCCTTTCAGCTGAGATGCTCTTTCTAGCTGAGGCTGTCCTGGGGGATGTCTCACAAGCATGGTCCAGGAAGGGGAGGTAAAAACCTGACTTCTTCTTGGGCAATTTGACCTGGATGACAGGTGAGGGAGATGAAAATAAATCTGTTCTGAGATGAATACTCGTGCAATCCATTGCTGCTGCCCCAGTGGGTCGCAAGGCCACGTACCCCTGAAAGTGCTGAAGAGCTTGTGCAGGAGAAGCCTCCTGCAGCACATAAAAGCTAGCTTAACCACAGACACAGTAGCACTGGTCAAAGCAGCAGAAGGTTGTAAAACTGGCTGGCCTTTGCCACGTGTGAATGACGGAGTCTGAAGGTACCATTCACAATTAAAAGCTGGAGCTGCTGAGCCTTCTGTTGGCAGTCGGCATCTCCTGGTGACGTGGCACTACTCCTGCCGAGATTAGTGAGAGCAGCAGCAGTCCTGTCTGATACATCAGGGTTATGGGCTCAGCCAGGAGAAGGAAACTGATTGGCTACATTCAGCATCTCTCACGTTCTTTCAGTGCTTTGTAGACCAAAATCTCATCCTAAAAATCTAAATGGTGCAACTGATGTTAGTTTTGTCCTAAAATAATCTTTAATTGTCTGGGACATAATCATCCCCGGGTGATACTAAAATTTTTGGCATTCATTGAACTCATGCTACGCTTGGGAATACCATTGCATATCTCCAGGAGGTGCTGCTGGTTGCGGTCTTTCAGGAAAAGGCTGCAACCCTACTTTAATGGTGCCGCAAAGCCCAGGATTCTCAGCTTTCAAGGAGCTGCAGAGTATGGAGACAAAGACATAATGACTGACTAAAGGCCATGGCTACCAAGCAAGTTGGTGGACAGGACCAATAGCCCATTGGTACACTTACTCTCTGTCTGTCTGCATTTAACACTTCTGTGGTTAATGCCTGCAGAAAGGGACAGGCATTTTCTCAGTGAAGAAATCCACGTAAAAAGCAGAAAGCATATTGTCTGTACCTGTTGGTGTGGTCATAAACTCTGCTGAGAAGGGCACAGTTCAGTAGCCGTAAGCTTCCTGAGGTCCTCCTAGCCTCTGAGTGTGTGTGTGGTGACTGGACAGCCCGTAAGCCATTCCTCACAACCCCCTACAACCCCAGCTTTGTCCTCCAGGCTCCGATTGCTTTAGGTTACTGATGTGCATAACAATGCCAGCAGGCACTTACCCAGTGAGCTCTGCTGCTGGATGTTGAGCTCATATCGGTGATACAGTGTTTCCCTCATCGGTTTGCTATCATAAAGCTTCATGATGCTGTAGAGATAGCACTTCTGCCCTTGCTTCAGGACCTGTCAGAGAAAGGCTGCACATAGCAATTTGTGAACAATAGAACTGAATTTGCATCTGATTCAAAAGTAATTTCACATGGCTTCGAACGGGTTTGTTGGTTTGTTTTTTTCTTCTTCTTCCACTGTTCTCTTGCAGGGGGACTTTATTAAATGAAGCAGGGAATAAAAACAAGGAAGAAAGCTACAGTGAGGGTTACATTGGAACATTTTAATCATTTAAAACCACTAAGAGCATATTTCCATGATGCAACACTTGTTAGAGTCCCCCCTTTGTTACCTCCAAAAGGATTGGTACTTTTGGGTGACAGATGGCAACAGCCTGAAAAATGGCAGCTCAAAGTCTTAATGTGTAGAAGTCATGCCAGTGAAGCTCTTCACCTGCTGGGGACTAAGAGCCCAAAGATGGGTCCAGGAAGAAAGGAGCAGTAAAGCATTTTTGCCATTTTTTATTAATGTTAGTAAAGCTGAGGGTTCCTTAAATTCAGTTGTTGAATCCTACAGGCAAGCATAGTAATGACTGAGTCTTTGCTGGCTTACACTAGTTGGGAAGAGAAGCTTGGGAAGTGTACACCAGATTTATAAATAATCTGTTAGGCTTGAACACTGAGCATAAATGGGAAAGATGCAAAAGGAGGAGAAGGATATTGAATTACACCAATAAAACCCTCCAGCTGGAAAAGCCCAAGGAATGTGTAGAGATTGCTTGGAGTCAGAAATAAGTTAATTAAAAGATGCATCAGAATTAATGGGCTAAGATAATGGAGGGATGAGTCTATCTCCCTTTTTGCCTCCTTCAAAAAAAAAAAAGACAAGTGGATGGGGGAGGAAGGAGGACTTGTAGAAAGGGCAGGCGGCAGCCTGCATCTACTCCACTCCAGTAACAAAGCCCTTTTGGACCTGAAGAATCACAGTAGCTCCATGAGATCCCCCCTGGAGCCCTTCCCAATCACATCCACTGCATGGGTAAGGACCCAGAAATATGCAATCCTCCTGTCTCCCCTTCCCTCAAAGCTCCCCTTCCATCATCTGCCTTTTCTCTCCATCTTGCACTCAGCTTTTCAGCCATCTTGAGACTGACTGCACTACAGCCAACAGGCTGAGATGTTATGAGCCATCCAGAGCTGCCCAGACTGGGAAAGATCTGCAAAAAAAAGAGAGAGAAAGAGAGCTGACCAGGCCAAACAGTTAAGTGGGGAAGGGAGCCAGCAACCAGAGCGGTAGCTGTTGTGGCTGACCTGCCAGCCCAAAGCATCCATCTGTGACTGACCATCTGCCTTGGATCCTGCAAGCGTCAACAAAACACCATATTTTTCTCCAGCTCTGCTATCCTTTCTCTCCTCCTTCCTCTTATGTCTGTCGATGCCTGGCCGCAAACAGGGAAAGCAGCTTCTCAGAGCAGAACAGAAATAACCATGGCCTCTCGTTTGCTGGGAGTGTTTATCCAGGCAGAGATATCCATACACCAGCACACAGAGCTGCACAGGGTTACTTCAGCAGGTAACCTCCTTCCCCACAGGGAATTGTGCTGGTTTTGGCTGGGGTAGAGTTAATTTTCTTCATAGTAGCTAGCATGGGGCTATGTTTTGGATTTGTGCTGAAAACAGTGCTGATAACAGAGGGTTGTTTTCATTATTGCTGAGCAGTGCTTACACAGAGTCAAGGCCTTTTTTGCTTCTCACACCACTCCACCAGTGAGCACAAGGGGGTGCACAAGAAGTTGGGAGGGGACACAGCTGGGACAGCTGACCCCAACTGACCAAAGGGATATTCCACACCATATGATGTCATGCTCAGCATATAAAGCTGGGAGAAGAAGGAGGAATGGGGGGACGTTTAGAGCGATGGCGTTTGTCTTCCCAAGTAACCGTTCCGCGTGATGGAGCCCTGCTTTCCTGGAGATGGCTGAACACCTGCCTGCCCATGGGAAGGAGTGAATGAATTCCTTGTTTTGCTTTGCTTGCATGCGTGGATTTTGCTTTACCTATTAAACTGTCTTTGTTCTCCCCCCCCTCCCACCAGGGGGGAGGGAGTGAGGGGCTGTGTGGTGCTTAGTTGCCGGCTGGGGTTAAACCACGACAGTCCTTTTTGGCGCCCAACGTGGGGCTCGAAGGGTTTGAGATAGTGACAGATTTTATTGGAATGTGCTAGATCGAATTTATAGCTGTTATTGCTGTTTAGC
>NW_008824665.1:2143280-2154985 GCF_000699105.1 Pygoscelis adeliae
GGCATCCATGGCTGCGGCTATGCCGCAGCAGGTATACCCCTGAAGAGACTGTGGTTCATAGATGAGGCTCCACTTGGAGCAGGTACTCCCCTAAAGGACTGCAGTCTGTGGACAAGTCCAAGCTGGAGCAGGGGCAAGGGGAGGAGTTCATTGCAATGTTAAAACCTATAACCTGGCCCAAAGGGATCAGGGGTGGAGATTGTAATGGAAAGACCTTTAAATTATTGTAACCCAGGATTTGAGGTGCATGTTACAGGAATTACTATAGCAGGAACCACCTGAACCAATGGAGGACAAGCCTTACAAGAAGTAGTGCAAGTGCAGCAGTGACCCGACCTGAGCTGGCTTTGGTGCCCAGTAACTCCACACAACACACCACCTCTTCTGTCCTGAGTGACCACCACAACAGATGGAGCCCAAAGTCATGGACTAAATGAACTCAGTGGACATTTGGTGGACATTTGTGGACATTTCACAAGGGTGGTCCACAGACTAGGGGAATGGAATCTCTGTAATATATCAAAGGATGGGAAGGGGGGTGGTGGGTAATGAGGTTGTATTGGATAGTGTGGGACCTGAGCATGACATAAATGGTATGGAATAAGGGGTGGAGAATGTGCTGGGTTTGGCTGGGGTAGAGTTAATTTTCTTCATAGTAGCTAGCATGGGGCTATGTTTTGGATTTGTGCTGAAAACAGTGCTGATAACACACAGATGTTTTAGTTACTTCTGAGCAGTGGTTACAGAGAGTCAAGGCCTTTTCTGCTTCTCACACCGCTCCACCAGCAAGTAGGCTGTAGGTGCACAAGAGGTTGGGAGGGGGCACAGCCGGGACAGCTGACCCCAACTGACCAAAGGGATATTCCATACCATATGACATCATGCTCAGCATATAAATCTGGGGGAAGAAGAAGGAAGGAGGGGACATTTGGAGTGATGGCATTTGTCTTCCCAAATAACTGTTCTGCGTAACGGAGTCCTGCTTTCCTGGAGATGGCTGAACACCTGCCTGCTAGTGGGAAGGAGTGAATGAATTCATTGTTTTGCTTTGCTTGCATGCGTGGCTTTTGCTTTCCCTATTAAATTGTCTTTATCTCAACCCACGAGTTTTCTCACTTTCACCCTTCCAATTCTCTCCTGCATTTTACTGAGGGGGAGTGAGCAAGGGGCTGTGTCGTGCTTAGTTGCCGGCTGGTGTTAAACCACGATAGGAATTAAAGTGTGGGGAAGCACCTGCTACTTATAACAGCATCTGCTAGGACGCATTATCAGGACATGGCAGGACACAGGACAAATTTGATGAGACATGACAGAAAGGTCCCAGAAAGGAAAGGTGGAGTTCTTACTTTAAAAAATGGACAAAGTTGCTCACTTTGAGCTTTGTATCATCAAATCCTGACATTTTAAATTGTATTATATTATTTTGTTTAGAAATAAGGGCAGCATGAACATAGGAGTCACTGCTGAGGAGAGCAGAACAGCTTCATTTTGCAGAGGAATATAAATAAAGGGGAAGCCAAAGAAGACTGGAAGAACAGAGACAAAAGCAGAGTCCATTTAAAGTGAGGTGATCCTATCTGATTTCAGCCCAGTGTGTATTCAAAACTTCCTGTGGCACTTATCAAATACTGCCCACTGAAAAAGGCTCTGATGAGCATTTCTCCCCTATTTCTTTGTTAGTGAAACTGCTCCTAATGGCTACAGCAGTGTACGTTGCTGCTTAATGCATAAAGCCTGCTGTGTTTGCCTACACAGCCACCCAAGTTGGTAGCATTAAATTCACAGCACTGTGCTTTGAGTTACCTTGCAGAATGAAAGCCTTCATATATAAAACAAACTCTATTCAGCTCTGACTCACTCTCGCTTTTCTACAGGAGATAGTATTAATATTAAATTTTATTTCTCCCTGGGAACTCTATCATTTCCATTCTGCTGACAAATACCCTAGTAACACAAGGGTAGAGGAAGAGGAGACAGAAAGTGTGGCAGAGAGCTCTGGGAACTGATCTGTGTTTTGCACAACCTCAGCCATTGCACTGCCGTTTCTTTCAGTTGACCACATCTTTGCTGTTTTGCAATGCATCTGACTGCTCTGATTCTCCCAGTGAAACCTCTGCCCAGCCTTCAAAAACCATCTCTGCATGGACGCATAGGGCTGCTGAGAGCTGGAGTGCAAATGAGTAGCATCATGCATTGTAACATCAGGCAGAGGTTTTGGAAAGCAAAACATGTCCATGCTATGAGAACCAGACAGCAAACAGACATCTTCAGGAAGGCAGGAAGAACAGACCCAGAAAAACCCTGTGAAAATGTTTTGTGATTCAAACACGCCAGCTTCAGCTGTGCTAATAAGGCAGAGGCGGAACATTTCATTTAAGTCCTAATGAAATGGAATTACAGTGTCCCACTGACTTTCATCAGGGGGTTGTGGGCTGTGAAGTCCGTTGAAAATCTTGAAAAATCTAAAAATCACATTTTCAGATGTGATTCCTGAACCCCTGTAACTTCCTGTACCAATTTACCACAAATATAGTAGCAAATGAGTGAGTGAGACTGTAAATTTCCAGTAAGTATTGCAAGATATTCATAGAAATAAAATTTTTAATTCACAATCTGAAACCCTACTGCTGAGAATTAATTCCATCGAGTCAGGAGAAAGACACACACAACATGGCTTATGCATCTGCATGAATATTTGGAATACAGCTGTTCACAAAGAGCCGACAAGCCAAGGATTATTTTTCAAAAGTGTGCAGTGTAGTACAAGGTAATGAATGCATTTGGGATGATCACGGTTAATTCACAGATTATTCAAGAACAGAACAAAAAGAGATGATGAAATGTATCAGCACCTGTAGGAATTATGCATCTAGCTGCAGTGGAGAGACTGCTGTTTTGCAAATGGCAAGTACTCGGAAATGATGTCTTTTACAAATATTTTGTGGTCAGACTGAAGAGTGGGTAGAAAACTCTGGTCACTTATTTCCCCTTGTTCTGCAGGATTAGCACAATAAACCTCATCCACTGCTGCTCATCGCAAAAGACAGAGAACACATCTTGCATTGTATTACTTGGAAGACGAAGCAGCTTTCTGAGGTCAAGTGTAGTTTTGCAGTCAGTACATAAAGAAGCTCATCTAGAAAGTTTCCTGGTGTGATTTTAGATCTCATTCTCCTGTGCTGTCTGTAAGAGGCTTCTACCATGCATGGGGACATGCCCCACAGCAGACTTCCAGAAGAGTGTCCCAAAAAGCTGCTGGACACTTGAACCTCAGTGATTGCTGAGCAAGCTCTTGAAAGCCACCCACACTACCCATCTTAGGGAAGACCTGGATTCCCGTTTGTGGTGTCTGTAAAAAGTATGTCCTCACCAAAACATATTCCACTCCCAATTAAGAGTCAAGAGTAATTTTATGGAGCAGATTTCTCTGGGTTTAGTGGTGTATTCGTGTAGAGGAAGAATGGAGGTCATTTCAGCCCCTTTACTAAATATTTGGATTTTAAATAAGTGCATCAGTGCAAATGTGCATTATGAGCCAGTGCTTTTTTAAAGGACCAGGGAAGTTATTTGTTGTACACGAGGATGTTTGAATAGGATTTAAGGAATGGGTAGGAGTCTATGTAAATTTAATAGAGCTTGACAAGCTTCTCAACTCTGTCCCATAAGATTGTTTTACCAGCAGACTTCAATATTGGCATTATGTGAAAATCCTCTTCTGAAGGGACAGTTTATGCAAAGTCTCTGCTGGGTGTTGCCCTGCAGCTGACACAGGGATGAGCAGGCACCTATTCACATCACAGTACACAAAAAAGATACATAAATGAAATCTCCATGTGCACACTTATGTAGCCTCAAAAAACAACTTTACAGTGATGGCTGAAATGCTGGGGTGACGGCTGTCCCATACTGCCTCCCCATTCTGAGACAGGAATTTGCCCTCCAGACCCATGTGATTTCTCAATGGATTGTTCAGATTAAGGGTCTGATACGCAAAGACGCTTAAGGCAATGTACACAAAGGTTTTGGGAAGACCAGATTCCACCCACTTGTGTTTGAGGAAAAGCACTCGTACAACAAAAGCTTTCAGGTATAATACTGGAAGTGGTTTCATTTTCCAGAACAAAGAACCATGCTGGCAAAAGCTGGCATAATATAAATATCTCAAGGACAAAGATTTCTCTCCCTACAGAGAAAAAGAGGAAGGAATAAAAGGGAAGAAGAGCACACATCCATAAAACTGATATCTATCTCTTTTTTTGCTGTATCTTTTCTTAGATCCCTCTCAGTTTACTAGTGAGGTGTTGGGGTTTAATATTCTTTGTATATTTTTAATACCTCTGCAAGCTGTTATTCATATGTGCATGTGAGTGCATATAGGTGCACATACATGTGTATCTACACATTTATACATACACATTCTTAAGTCTCTGTATGTCATATGTAGAAACACATTTATACGTACGTGCCACTTTTTGTCCTACAGAGGCATCACTTTCATTTGTATCTATTCCTTATGCCTTCTCTACCTCTTTACTGATATGGATGTAAGCTTTCCACACAACAGATATGATTTCAACGTCTTTTACTCAGGTGTCAATCCACAGCCACCTCAATGATTGAAATTATATCGCTCTGGGGGTTTCTTATGTCACAGTGAAAATCAAAATATGGACAAACTGGGCCTGTTTTGGTTGTGTTGTAGGAGTTAACCAAATGACTTCTATTAATGCTGCATAAAGTCCATCGAAATCTCCCCATTCATCATGCCAACAGCATTTCCTTTGAGGTCTCTTCTTCTTTTTGCCCATAGTATTGAATGAACAAACTTCACCCTTGTGCTGCTGCTTTCAGCCCTGCATCTCTTTTGCTCTTATTTAGTGCATTCTTAACTCCACACCTTACAGTAGCTTTAGAGGTGTCCTATTACCTACCTCTTTTAAAGCAACTCTTTTAATGCACAACATCTTCCCCGCAAGTCACCCCTGACAAATGCCAGGGCTATTTTACTTTCTATTTGTTCCTTCCTTTACTCTTCAGAGCTTATATACAAAAAGTAGATAAGTGAAAGTTGACTAAAAAATTCTCAAATGGGGTAGGGGAGGAGGATAATTCATTCTTAATGTGTACACTAAAGGGAGGAGCCTGATTAAGGAAGAAACCCTGACTGGGTTTCTTGGTCATGAGAAATGAGACCATTTGGAAAGGGAAAATCTATGCTGAAAAAAAGGGTGAGAGAGAATCTAACAAAAATTGAAATCTTGATTAGTGCACTGAACTGCATCCTAAAGTGATGTGGGGATAGCCATTTTGCCACAAATGATTTAAGCCAAGGAGCAGGAAATGCATTACCAGAGTCGGCAGAGAAGAAAGGACAAGGTGGATGGGCAGGGAACACTTCCAACAGGAAGCAAAGGAGTCAGAAGGGCTCCTTTGACAATCCTCTCTAGGTCTTCTCCATCCAAGATCACCAAACATCTTAGAAATCTGCTTCTTTATCACTGCTGCATATGGCATTTAGGTTCTGAAGACATTTAGGTACTTCCAAAAAGGGAACCCCAGAGAATGAGAGTAGAAACCCACAACCAAGTGCAACCAAATTATTGCAGTTTGTTAATTTCACACACAATCATGCCAAATAGTTGAGACTAGAAGGTACCTCTGGATATCGAGTAGTTTAATGTCGTGCTCAGAGTAGGGTCACCTGCAGCAGGTTGCTCAGTGCGGTGACCAGTTGGGTTTTGAATATTTCCAAGAGCAGAGACTCCACAGCCTCTCTGGGCAACCTGTGCCAGTGTTTGATCACCCTCACGGTAAAAATGTTTTGCTTGTGTTTAAATGGAGTTTGCTGTATTTTAACTATTGCCTCTTGTCCTGTCCCTGGGCACCACTGAGAAGAGCCCAGCTCCATCTTCTTTACTCCTCTCGTCAGGTATTTATCCACATGGATACGATCCCCACGAACCTTCTCTTCTCCAGGCTGAAGAGTTCCAGCTCTCTCAGCTTCTCCTCATATGAAAGATGCTCCGGTCCCTTCATCATCTTTGTGGCCCTTTTCTGGACTCACTCCAGCATGTCCATGTCTCTTCTTGTACTGGGGAGCCCAGCACTCGACCAAGCACTCCAGATGTGTCCCACCAGGGATGAACGGAGAGGAAGGATCACCTCCCTCGACCTCCTGGCAACACCCTTTAAGAAGAAACCCAGGAGGTCATTGGCTGCCTTTACCATGAGGGCACATTGTTGGCTCATGGTCAGTTTGTTCTCCACCAGGCCCTTCTCTGCAGAGCTGCTTTCCAGCCAGCTGGCCCCCAGCCTGCACTGATGCCTGGGGTTATTCCTCTCCAGGGGCAGGACATGGCATTTCCCTTCGTTGAACTCCATGATGTTCCTGTTTGCCCATTTCTCCAGCCTGTTGAGGTCCCTCTGAAAGCCAGCCCAACTATATGGCATGTCAGCTACTCCTCCCAATTTTGTATCATCTGAGAACGTGCTGAGGGTACACTGTGTCCCATCACTTAGGTCATTAACGAAGATCTTAAACAGTATTGGCAGCAATATCAACTCCTGGGACACACTGCTGGTGACTTGCCTCCAGCTGGACATTTTGCTGCTGACCACAACCCTTTGAACCCTGCAGTTCATCCAGGCCTCAGTCCACCTCAGACGCACACTCTTACTGAAGCAAAATACATTCCCATAATTTCTCTTTCTTGAGAAGGCGGATCTTTTCAGTCTCAAATTTCCACCGGCATTTAAGTGCCTGATGGAACACCTTCTGCTGTTTACAGGTCACAGGCAGCAGGACTGCCAGGCCTCCTGAAAATGTCCCATCCATTTTTTTTTCCTGCTTTTTGGAGCCTTGGTTCCATCCAGCTCAGAAAGTGAGTGTATCATGCCTCAGTTGTCTGTCTGATGCTGTAAAAAATTAACCTGTCACCCAGCTTCATCTTCCTTGCTTTTTGCCTCTGTTTCCAGCACAGACCCACTTTGCGGTTACTAAGGCAGAAGATCTGAGGGTTTTGTCTTCTAGATGTAAAATGAATTTAACGTTATCTTGACCTTTTCAGAAAAGTATTGAGGGGAGAGCGGAGGTTAGAGACACTCTGTGTGTGACCTTGCCCCAGGACAAGCTTCCTTCTTGCAAAGCTCTGCAAACCGTCATTAGGTCCTATGATTTATCTGTCCAGACCAGATCCTGTGGTTTATCTGAGCCTATCTCTCAAACGCAGAAGCCAAGCAATTTCCATGACAGGGACTCCCTGCATGAGGATGGATTGTTTTAAGGGTCACAGGGGATGCCAAGAGAAGGTGGAGAGTTCCCTTGTGTGTTGTTGAAGTTGTATATGAAGAGAAACATATGACAGCCAGCCAAGGCAGAGCTAATTGTGCAATCAGCTTGGCTTGATGAGCCTTTGGTGGCATGACACTGTATCAGGGTAGAGAAACCATGACCTCTGTGTTGCACCCTCGTCCTATCTTAGAAGAGAAACACTATGCAACATGCTGGCCATTTCTGTTGCAGAGCCATGAGCAGCCCCATAGCTGACTCCACCGTCTGAGATCCCAAAGCACTCAGAGAGAGATGAAATTGTAATGCTGTGAATCTCCTTTCAGGAAGCAAAAAAGAGGAAAGCAGAATATTTATCGTACCTTCTCCTCCTTTTTTTGTCTGGACTCGTGCCAGATACATCTGGCCAAAGAGAAGGGAAATGTGGTTTCCACAAGATGAAACTTTGAATGGATACAAGCAGTTTCTAAGGAGACCTGCTCTATAATTGTAGAGGAAATTACAAGCTGAATCATCTGTGGTTTGGGGAGAGAAATCAATGATATTTTGTAAGATGAACCCAACAGTGCTGACTACTTACTAAGAAGGAAACTGGAAAGAAATCAATTCCAAGAACTTTCAACAAAAATCCATCTTAATTCAGGTCTGACAGATCTGTTTTGTTCTCCTTCTCTAAAGCAACGTGATGCACCAGCCTGAAATCCCTATTACTACTGCAGAGACAGGCCCTCCCCAGCAAAGACTAATACACTACCCTCCGGACCTGCCAAAACACTTGCTGCCAAGTCTTGGGAATGCACAAAGGCCCTTACACCTTTCAGGGCTGGCCTGCCGAATCTGCTGGTGTCTCTCCAGAGGGCAGATCCAAAGCAGAATCCGCAAACTGTGATGCATTGCACCATGTATTGAAATAGATTGCTGAAGCACAGCTGCACCCACTGGACCCTGTAATGACAGCAGCAAACTAATTCTGCTTATAACCTAAATGGTATCTGACTCCTAAATAAGTGCTTTTCATATGCTGATGCTTTACACATTTTAACTTTTTTTTTTTTTGGAAGGCAAAGGAAAAAAAGCGAGACCCTGAATATCTACTAGCATTTGCCATTCATTTTGTAGTTTTACTTTACTGAATATCCCTGTGATATGCTGAACTCAGCTTAGTTAAATCAGGAGATAATAGGGAGATAATACTCTACCTTCTGGAAAGATGAGCGAGACTTTCCTTTTGTGTTTATTCTATGTTTCTTTCTGTTGAGAACTCCAGTCAAACATTGCAATGCCCGGTTCTTGCCCCTAATCTTTGGCAGACTTAATCCTGCACGTAGCATAATTCCTAACCCATCTCACCAGGACTCATCTGCAAAACAGACCTGCCAAAATCTGTGTCAGAAAGGCTGGATTAATTACAAAGGTTGCTGTTACTTACCCAAAAGAGAATGACATGGACCCAAGCTGAAGTTCTGGCTTCTTCAAAGCAGCATTCATCATTTCTTCTCTACTTCCCATAGTTGTCTTTCTTGTACCTGACTCTTTTTTTCCTCCCTTTCTGCTTCTCCTCTTGTGTATCAGTGTTGACCAAAAGTTCTTGATATTCAGCTCAGTGCTGCTGGTGAGGTGAGTTGCACTCTGCCTCGCCACAGAACACGCTCAAGTAGCAATGAACCAACTCCTGTTTGGAACTTGGACCTTCTTGAGCTTCTATCCTTTCTCATGTCATCCTGCCCCCCTTATTATGTCAAGGGTTTTGAGCATGAGGTCTGTTTTCCTCATGCAGTAAAATAAGGCATATATAATACACCAGTGAAGAGAAGTCAAGGAGGTTCCTGGGGATCCTTGACTGTAACAGGACACAAAACTGATGGGTTATAGTTGAGGGGTTTCTCCCTCTGCTCCCCATACAACACACAGCGTGATGCCTACCGGGCTGGACCTTTCTCTGATTTATCAAACCCCTTGTGAATAGTGAACCCTTTTTCAACTTCCCAAGAGATACTTGCTAAAAGACATTCTGACTTCACCTTGCTACCTGCTCAGATTATATCAGGTGAGACCTGTAACTTGAAGCCCTGTACCAAAAATACTTGCTGTATCTTTCAGAAGCCAAACACAAATGCTTCCATAAATGTTTGCCCTGGGGTGCCATATTCCTCTTGAGCCATGTCTACAAGAGCGTATGAAATTTAAATACCTCAGGATGGTGAAGAGTTGAGTTTTCCCTTGAGCCTAAACACCAGTACAATGCGTGCTCTTGCTTCAAGGTGCAGATGAAAGAGTATCCTTCCCTACCAAATGTAAAGGCAAACTCTTGAAGACCCAGTCTGTTTGGAGAGACTCAGAGTGGAGAACTGTCCCTGTCTATTCCATTCCCAAGGGGAATGGACACAAGAAAGAAGCACTGTAAGTAGCACCCTTTTGGACAAATAACTCTGATCTCTCCATTTCTGCTTACCTGTCCTCTTATACTTCTTTTCACTCTAAGGTTCATTTTGCCTTAATTTAGCTGTTAAAAAGGTGGACAGACCTAGGCTGTGCTGTTCAGTAAGGCCCTCCAGTGACAGCCACTTCATTCTACCTCCCCTCGATGCCTTTCTTACATTGGGTGTATGACAGTCTGGAGATACCTCCTGTTCTCTACTAGCCGTACAGAAAGATCATGTAACTGCTTACACTACAGGCCCAACGTACAATCACAGAATAGCTGCTTGGATCCCACTGTTCAGGTTTTTGCTTTTTGTTGAGCAACCCTTTTCTCTGTTCCTCTCTTTTTCCACCTGTGATTTCCCTCCCTTTGAAACTGCAAGCTTTCCATGGATTTCCCCATCACTTCACATTTCCACTTCTATTAAATTTCCCCTTTTTGGACTTTCTTTTATGACCCTGTCCCTTTCCAATCCCCAATCCTTTGTTCCACATTTTTCTTTGCTTACCTCTTATTCACAAAGCTCTAGGCATTTCACATCTCCTATGTTTAACACTCTCTACTGTGCAGAAAAAACCTGCTGGACTGAAAGAGCAGGAGGTCACCTAACCAGCATCGCCAGTGCAAATGAGAATTAATTCCTTCGTAAACTTGCTCAGGGACAGAAGGAAACCCAGTTATGGACAGGGGGAGCTTACCAAAAGGCAAATGTTCCATGACCAGAAATGAAAACAGACATCAGTTGAAAGAGCTTTATGACTCAACTGATCAAAAATTTCTACTATAAAAAATGCTTTTGCTTTCAAGAGAATAGTTTTCCTTTGTAGCCATGGAAATTCTTTTCAGTCTCAGCAAAACTAAAGAGTTATCAAAAACTCATGTTTTTTATCTTTCAGTGGTTTTGGGGGAAGATGGGAGTTTTAGGAAAAAGAAGTTGAAGTTCTAAACTCTGATCAACATCATATTCTAATTATACCATCTGAAGAAGGAAAGTTGAGGTACAAATCTCAGAGAAGAAGCTGGATGGTGGATAGTAAGTTCTCTGTTTAATCTCTGTTTAGCAGAATGTCAGGTCACTAGACTAGACTTAGTGTTATAAAAAGCTTGCATGAATATTTTCATTCAGGTTCTTTTAATGAATTCATTCGGTGCATCTTCCTACTTCCAAGTATTCCAGCCAATGAATCTACCAGAGCTATTGCTGATAGGGTGAATTTAGAATTAACATTGTAGAATAGTAAAACCAAATGAATTTCAGCTTTGTAAATGCATGTTGGAGGTAGAAACTTGATTCTGTAAGTTTTACCCATGTAACAGGGCACAACAATGACCTGTGTGTCCATCCTGAACATTTCAAATTCTGAATGTCACCTACCTGCAATGAATTACTCATGAGTGCTATAGTCTGTTCTGAATAACAAATATATTCAAGAAAATTACAATTTATTTGAGGACAATTCATGAAGAGAGGATGAGGTGAATTTAATCTAATATGGAATTAAAAATGAATTATTCATGCAGCTCTACAGGACAATGATATCCCCACAAGCAATAACTGTATTGACATCCATGTGGAAGAGGGCCTCCATTCAGTCCTTCTTCCATCCCAGCAAATATAAGCATACCAAACTGCTTTCAGAATTTAATAGCAACCTGAAGTTTCTGTTAAGCTTCTGAAAGCTCTACAGAGGGATCTGGACAGGCTGGATCGATGGGTCAAAGCCAACTGTATGAGGTTCAACAAGGCCAAGTGCCGGGTCCTGCACTTGGGTCACAACAACCCCATGCAGCGCTACAGGCTTGGGGAAGAGTGGCTGGAAAGCTGCCCAGCAGAAAAGGACCTGGGGGTGCTGGTTGACAGCTGGCTGAATATGAGCCAGCAGTGTGCCCAGGTGGCCAGGAAGGCAAATAGCATCCTGGCCTGTATCAGAAATAGTGTGGCCAGCAGGAGCAGGGAAGTGATCGTGCTCCTGTACTCGGCACTGGTGAGGCCGC
>NW_008824665.1:2155275-2161036 GCF_000699105.1 Pygoscelis adeliae
AGCAAAGGATTCTTTGTTCTTGAGGGAGAGTTATGAAGATCCTTATTAGTCATTTAATACAGTTCCTTTTCTTCCCCAGCAGGCTATTGCAGATTCAATATCTGCAGAAACAGTCATGGAAAGGCTGACAAAATATCCATCTGCTTTACAAGGTCACCACACAGTGTGGCCACCAGTTTTCAGACAGTAAGAGAGTAAAGGCTACAAGCCTGCTGTGCCACAGAAAGACAGGTCAGAAAGGTGGATAACGTTGCAAATATGCAGGTGTAGCAAAACAGAGGTCTGTGACACCTAGAAATTGTAAATGTATTAATCAGAATATAATTAATATTAATCTGCCTTCAACCCAAATATGTACAAAGGTGGTGTAACTAACAACAGAATGTAAGTATTTTGTAACGCTCAAGGCACAGCAAGATGCAATGTATAAGCATTTTGCATAAGTATGTGAGCAACATAACTACCAAAGATGGGTGTAGTTGCAGGTAGCTGGCACCCAAGTAACAAAAGTTACTTGACAGAGGATAAGATAAGCGCAAGGGACTGCAAATAGTCAGGACATCCTGCCAAATACACAAGAAAGGTGACTGGCAAAGCCAAACACAAGATAAGTGATACTGGGAGCAGATGGGTTCCTCCTTTTTGAGAGCAGGAAATAGCATAAAACCATCAGGCATAAGCAAGAAAAAATCAGAGAAAAAAGAAGACAAGCCCACTTCAGTTCTGGCTTCTCTCATCAATGAGCTCTCAAGCCTGATCACCCAATCTCAGCAACTAGGGACCACCGGAGACCACAGCCATCAGTGCCAGCTGTGAGGCATCATCTCCGTAGCGCTGTGTACTCACAGCTGACACAATATGGCTGTTAAAGACCAACAGTGATGATGTTGAACAATGTGTGGGAATTAGCCATGAGCACAAAGGGTGTTCTTAATGAATGGATTCAGTAAAGTTAAAAGTTTAAAACTTCCCTGATCTCTTAGCCTTCTAAACACTTCCATGATGGCAATCCCTAATTCCCTAACTATATACACACATTCAGTTTGCCTGCCTGCAACACAAGTTTTCTGCAAGAGTAGAAATTTCTGTGCAAGAAGTCCTAGCTGATCCTGAGGAGTGCACACATACTAAGAAAACTGAGGTGCTATAATCAGTATTTTTCAAGATGGAAAGACTTTCCACAGCAAGGGGAGAAGAATGAACAGATTGGGGATTTAATAATGTAAACTCCGTATCTTCAGCATTGATATGAACCGTACTACAGAATCTGTAGCCTAATCTGCATTCAGTGTATCACTGTTAAGCTATTTAACTGAAGCAATTGCTTCAGTTAAGTTCCTAATGAATATTTGTTCACATCAGAGAAGCCTTATCACAGTTAGCAGTAACTCACAATTTAGCATATCTGCGGGCAAGGTCAGCAGAAATAGCAAGACCTTGGACAATGAACTTGAGTCTTGCCCCAGAATGAAAATAGTCACTTTTTATCATTCACTGATCCCAAAGCACTTTCTGAAAGTAAGCAAAACCGCACCTTGTTTACAAATGGGCAGTAATGAGGTGCAGGGGGTGTGTGATAATTTTATGGCCTATTTTAACACTGAAGGACAGTGTCAGTGGCTGGAGAGAGAAACCACGGTTCTCGGCTTCCAGCCCAGCGGCCTGGCCTTTCAGCCAGGCTGCCTCCATCCAGAGCACCACAGCACCAATTGCCCAGTACCTCTGGGTGCCAAAAGATGGAGAAAAACTCCTGGGGTGGAATTTTTCATGCCAGCACCTTTAGGCATCCAAATGCTTTTGGAAATGTGACCCACAGGCACCCGAGGAGACTAGCTTTGAAAACTTTCCCACATCCTATTTATGAGCAAAGGCCTTCCATTTTCAGACAATAAACTGAGCATCTTCCCTGAGATGTACATGTTTGAGAGTACTGTTTATTAATTCCTTTAAAAAAAAATAATTATTGTGTTCCCAACTAACATGAATGAATCTGTCTATATGTTGTGACCGTGAACTAGAATCATTTTATTCATAACTTATATTACGGTGATGCCTAGAGGCCATAAGGAGGAAGGAGGTTTCATTATCCTAGGTGCTATCCAGGCTGCCAGGAAGACATACTCTCTTACCCTGAGAGTTTATAGCTTAATTTGTGAAAAAGAGCATTAGGGCCGATGAAGGAAAAAGGTTCTTAAGAAGCTGTAACCTAATTTGCCGTTCTGGTTTCCCATGCTCTCTTGCAATGATGATGACCCTGCTTTGAAATGTCTGGGCTGTTTGTTCTTGTGTGGCAAAACACAACATGGAGGCATGGGGAGGGGAGCACCACTCTCCGCAGAAGACACATTTGACTGGGTGTTCGTTAAATTGTCTACTCGCAGACAATTGGAGAGAAATGTGAGACAATACAGCTGAGAGGGCCTCGCCAAACCATCTGAACTTTGTGGTAGCCCCATATGAGGGTTTTATTGCCATCAGTCAATCAACCAACATGTTTGGCCTAACTTGTGGGTTCTTTTCCCTCAGGCAGTCGATGACATTAGATTGGTGTCGTGTTAACACAGCTCTCTGAGCTATGCAAACAAAAGTTTAGTCCTGATTTGTGTAAGCAGCTACCACAACATGCAAGCAAAAGGGGTAAATGCGAGTAATTAGGCATAGGGTTTGTTTGGTGATGGAATGTTCCAGAACAGCACACCAAAACATATTTGGAAAGAAAAGAAAATTACAAGTACTCTTAGTATTTGACTGGCAAAAATGCTCCTGAATTGGCATTCTGAACCATCCTTCCACACAAAACTACTCATGGCTGGACCTGTAACTTCACATTTATGCCAAGATTTAATAGTAGGACTAGGGGATGTCAAATAACAGTAATAGGAAGCAAATTCAAAATAAACAAAAGGAAGTGGTTCTTCACAAGCAGAATTCCTTGACAAAGGAATTGTAGATCCAGAAAGTGTATATAGGTTCCAAGGAAGACTGAAAAGATTGGAGAAGCCCACTGAAGGTCAGCAAACCCTGGTCAGGCTCAGAAAATGTCTAACTTTAAAGACAGTGAAGGCTGAGAAAGTATTAGGGGAAAACACTACAACTGCTTGCCCTCTCTTACACTCTTCTCTAAGCCTCAAGTTCTCATCAGCATTAGAATCGGTATACAGGACCAGAAGAACATTTGATTTGACCTGCCACTTTTGTATTACATTTCATGTTCTTAACAAACATACCAAGATTATTTGGTGGTTTTTTGTCTTCTCCCTCCCACTAACCAGGAGGCAAAAGCATAGCTCTTCATGTGAACATGTAGGTGTCAGATTTTGCACACTATCTCATATTCAGGCTACATGTCTACTTGCAGGTACATGGATGAGATTAATTATCATCCTTGGATCAAAGCGAAAAAAAATATTCAGTTTTTTCTGCCAGGTCAGAACTCTGCCTTCCACTACTAAAAGTGCATATGAGTGTTAAGGTAAATGCCATAGAATTTGAATAAAAAGCCCACCAGCGTCCACAAATGACATAGATCAAATGCACCTAACCCTGTATCACCATGCCAAAAGGATGAAAAATGACAGCTCTCTTCGCTTTGATCTGGTAGGAAATACATAAAACCCTGCTTTTTTTTTTCCATCCATTTCTGTAGCCACGGTTGGCTGTGCTAAAGGAAAAAAAAAAAAAAGAATGCAGGTTAATTCAGCTTCCAAACCACCACAATATACCACAAAGCCCTCAGCTGCTTTACACACAGCCTTCACCTCAAGAGACTCTAACAATTTTCTTCTTGCTTCTAGGTGATGATTAATACACAGGCTCCAAATACACAAAGGGGTAATAAAACATCCTATGCCATGCACACATATTGGATTGAATTCATCATTCCTTGAAGGTGTTGGAGGTGCTGCCAGCAGCTCTTCCTGGGAAACAGCATTTCTCTTCCTGAAATGTTATGTTCTGCTTATGAAGGGGAGGGGATACTTATTAAAGAAAAATAAAAACAAAACAGAAGGAAATACCATTGGACAATTTCATTGGACGTTTAGTAGCCCAGAAATAAAATACTTGGTCAAAGAAGGTGTTCAGTCTTACTGGACAGGACTTGTGTTACTACAGAGAAATGCCTCTTCAGAGGTGGCCCAGTGGAAAAGCAGACAGTAAAAAGAGAAACAAGGAGATTCCTGCTCATAACTGCACACAAGAGAGACCTGACCCCATTCATCTAGGAACTAAACCAGCAGGACCTCACATCGCTTTTTTTTTTTACTGCAAGGAAGCAGATGAACTGCACTAGTGTACAAGGCTGAGAAGATAAGTGAGCCTCTTTTGAGCCACCTCTCTAGGACATTGTTACACTAATTTATCACAGTAGTGTTTTCCACTCTTGCTAAACCTTCTCTGCTTTACTAAGCGGTCACCGTGCTGGGAGCTTGAGTGGCCAGAAATCAAGCCCATCTTCACCTGCTAGAGAAGAACCATCTATGACCACAGGCAACTAGTGCCAGTCCATGCAGATCACTGACAGCATTAAGCATAAAAGGTTGATCTCCTCACCACCTCACTAGCTGAACTAGCTTTAACAGTATCCCCAATGTTGACAAGATGGAGAATTTGGGTTTTTTTAGAAGTGAGAGATTGATCACTCAGGCAAAAGCATATCTCACAAATTCAGATTTGTAGGAGAGCTCCTTTTCTCTGTGTCTGCTTCTCCCAGCATCATTATCAGAGTTGATAAGCTACAGGATGGTAGTGCCTTGGGAGCGCAAGCTGACAAATCACAGCTCTGCTCTGCCAAATTCTGTTCAAACAAAAGGACAGCCTGGGTGGGTTTCATTTACTTAACCCTAGACATCTGCCTATGTAATCATCTAGGGATGGTCATCCTACTCTCCCTCCCTAGGCTCTGGAAAACAATTGGTGTGTTTAGGGAGCAATTGCTCTAACCACAGGCAGCCGTCTATGCTAGGGTGAAGTAAATCACACCTAGAAGCCCCCATTTCTCTGCAAAGGCTATGGACAGAGTGGAGGGCAGACAGCTCAGATATCAATAGGTGCCTACATGTAGGCAAATAACACCATCATCTCTGTTCTTAAGGGCTTTTGTCCACAAGAGAAACCATTTACTGCCAACAAGATATTTTCCAAGGATTCCTGTTTAAAGTGCTTCTGTGTTCATTCAGTCAAACAATATCAAGTAATATTACTGGGCTAAGGCTAGAGAGCCAGGTAAAGAAACAAAGCCAGACACTTTGAGGAAAAAGGCAGCCTCCTTCACCCCCTTAGGTGCTTGGATAACGTGAAAATCCACTGCTCATATCGGCAGGAAGACAGCCATGGAGGTTAACTAGTCACCCTGCCCTAGCTGAGACATCGAAGTGCTGGGCACAGCGGACTCCAGCTCTGTTGTGGAGAAGCCACAAGTGCATCCTGAGCCCTGAGCACCACCAGCAAGGCAGAAATTTTTCACATGAGGCAGGAGACATGTCCTTACAAATCAGTGCCTTGGAAGAGGCCAAACTGACCCCTTTGGTAAACCCACAAGGCTCTTTTCAGTGAACAAAGGCAGCTTGCCAATCTCTCCTGAGCAGCTTAATCATAGAATCATAGAATCATGGAACAGTTTGTGTTGGAAGGGACCTCTAAAGGTCATCTAGTCCAACCCCCGCTGCAACGAGCAGGGACATCTTCAACTAGATCAGGTTGCTCAGAGCCCCGTCCAACCTGGCCTTGAAGGTTTCCAGGGATGGGGCATCCACCACCTCTC
>NW_008824665.1:2161539-2164896 GCF_000699105.1 Pygoscelis adeliae
CCCCCAGAATGGATTGATACTGGGGGTTGCCCCAACCCAGGTGCAGGACCTTGCACTTGGCCTTGTTAAACCTTCTGAGGTTCACATGGGCCCACTTCTTGAGCTTGTCCAGGTCCCTCTGGATGGCATCCCATCCCTCAGGTGTGTTAACCACAGCACTCAGCTTGGTGTCACCTGCAAACTTGCTGAGGGTGCACTTGATCCCACTGTCTATGTCATTGATGAAGATATTAAACAGTCCTGGTCCCAAAATGGACCCCTACGGGTCGCCACTTGTCACCAACCTCCATCTGGACATTGAGCCGTTGACCACTAACCTCTGGATGTGACCATCTAACCAATTCCTCACCCACTGGACAGTCCACCCATCAAATCCATACCAGTTTAGAGAAAAGGATGTTGTGGGGGACCGTGTCAAAGGCCTTACAGAGGTCCAGATAGATGACATCTGTAGCCCTTCCCGTGTCCACTGCTGTAGTCACTCCATCATAGAAGGCCACTAGGTTAGTCAGGCAGGACTTACCCTTGGTTAAGCCATGCTGGCTGTCTTGAATCAAGCTTAATGAACCTGAGATTTCTGCAGAGACAAAATGTTTTGCATTTTTCCTTCCAAATATCACAGAGAATACCTGCCATCCAACAGCCTTGTCTCAGCCTGAATCACAACCTGTGTTTTTCCTTCAACACGTATTTTCCTCCAAGCACATCATTTGTATGTTTAGCTAGTAATACAAATCACCTTGAGGACACAGCAGGTGTAAAGTATCCACATATTGGATAAAAAACATGGTTCACCTATTGAGCAAGGGAAGGTGATCAGCAGGATCAGCCTTTGAGTGAAAAGAAGATGTTTTCATTATTTCAGACCTCTGTCCCTGTAATCAGCAGCTCACACTTCAGCTCAGGGAAGGCAGCACCAAGACTGCTACTACAAACACTCAGGTTCAGACCATGTGCTAATAGATTCAGGCAAAATTTGCTTGTTAGTGTCTAATTAGTCAGCTCTGCATGCAAACCAATGGCAGCTGA
This sequence comes from Pygoscelis adeliae, assembly GCF_000699105.1. Classification (NCBI taxonomy): domain Eukaryota; kingdom Metazoa; phylum Chordata; class Aves; order Sphenisciformes; family Spheniscidae; genus Pygoscelis; species Pygoscelis adeliae. The sequence continues at coordinate 2,162,569 of NW_008824665.1, forward strand.
AAAGATGTGTTGTACTTTGAGTTCCAGGATCCTTCACCACAGGAAACAATATTTTATTATAATGTAGATTTCTGGATTACTTACAAAAGTCTTTAATGTAGGACAGACCTTTTCATTGCTCACTGCCATATCTAAGAAAAAGAGAGGGTAGAAAGAACTTTGAGAATAAATATTTTAATAGATGAACCAAGGAATTATTAATTCTTTGCTTCTCATGCAGAATATAAAGTTTATATAATTTCCAGGAGGAGGTGATTAATGGTGCAGCTCAGTGAGAAACTTTCTTCATTAGACTGAAGCAGACACGCAAAACATGTGAGGCCACAATGGGCCACTCAGGCAGGGCAACGCTTTGGGCTCTCCAGAAAAAGTATGGTGAGAGAAGGGATGAGGGAAGTATTTTCCTTCACTCGTGTGGATTTCAGGCTAGACACTTTTGAGCAAGTGGAGCGCTCAACATGCAAGCCTCCCTTATTCTGTCTGAAGTAAGCTGTATAAGATCTTCCCGTGTCAAGGGCTATTTTTTCCCCTTCTTCACATGGGAAAACATATCTGGAGCCTACCACTACTTAGCAAGTCTTTCTCTATTCCACTCGTCAGATTCAATGGTTTTTAGTGTGTCTGCAAAAAAAGGAAGCTAGTGATTAAGAATTACAGAAATCTGAGAGGAGACATGGGAAAGGCATATTTTTGCCTGTGTTTAGTTATCTAGAAGGCAGCTGGCCCCGTTAGAAAGAGCCATCTTGCAGGGGGGATGCCTTTCTGTTCCAGTTCATTTTTGGTTTTATTGAGAGAGGAGAGCTTTTTTTGTTTGTTTGTTTTTCTTTGTTTGTTTTGTTTTGGGGGGTTTTTTTACACTTTATTTTGTAGTGGATTTTCAGGGCTGAAAATATCATGTAAGATAGGTTCCAAGACTTGAAGTTAAACTAATACAAAGGACAATGAAGAAAACCTCTTTTCAAGTCTTCTGAATTAAAATGGGATACTATCAACATAACATGAAATGGGGAGAGCTTATTTCAGTGCAGCCTTTCTGCAGATTCTTTGCATCTGAAAGCATAAGTCAGATACAGATTTGACATGAATTAATACATCCCAAAACACATAATGAAAATAAACAGTTGGGATTCTGCAGATTCATGCAAAGGAAATTGTTTGCCGCTTATAAAAGCCCTCTCACTGACATAAATAGGGCTGTTTGTACAAAAGTTGAGGCTTGCTGGGTGAACCCAGTTGCTTCAGGACAAGGAGTGGGAATCAGATGTATACCCTAAAATTGTACTTGCAGATGAGACGAGGCAGTAATGTGAGTGGCAGCGAGAGGAAAAGCCTGCTGCATGCACATACTATATCAGCTCATCACAATCTGTGCTTCAAGCTTTGGAGAAAGATTAAAAAGTGAAACCACAAATGGAAAAATAAATCCCTGGAGTTTTTCTAAAAGGCTGTGTTAGGGCTTTCACTGTGTACTTTTGTTTTATGTTACAGACAAAACAATGAGTCATCTTTAAAAGCTGCTAATTGATTGGGTTGGGATCATGTGACCCATCAGCATCGTGTGTCCTTTTAGTGTATTTTATAGCAAGCAAGCAAACAGAGAAAAGATGTAGCTGCAATAGAGGTAACAGGAGACAGTCCCGTTTGTTTGTTTATTTAAAGAAGAAAGAGACACCGTATTTAAGCAGTCAGCCTAAAATGCCCTTTTCTTTGACGTTTCATTTTTGTACTACACATTCAGAAGAGTTCGGTATTCCTTTAAAGAGAGTTGTTCAGTACAGAAGAATAGGCTAGTCTAGACAGATAAATTGAATAAAAGCAACACAAGCACAGAGTAGATAAAGTACAGTTCAGCCTAACCTGCCACAGGGTTTAGTTGCCCTTTGCAAATTTTTTTCATTTAGACTGAAATTTCCCATTCTGTGTGTCTGCTTCAGGCTGTTTATATACACACACGTGCACACACACACACAATTTCACTGAAAAAATATCACCAGTTTCTGTGAATGGGGCTAGGCAAAACACGCTGATTTCTCTGCACAGTTCCTCAAGAAGCCTTTTGTGCCACTAGCTATAGATGTTCAAATTTGACAGTGAGGCTTCCTCTTGCTCAAGGACTTGCCCAGCGCTGTTAGGAAAACAAAAAATCGTGCTTACATGGGGCTAGGTTATGAGGGTTTGATAAACTACCATGTGTGCAGGCTTAATAGAGGCTTGCTAGTGCTTTACCTGCCCTGGCTGTGCCCCAGCCCAGGGCTCAGAAAGACTTTTCCTGCCATTTCAGCCATAGCCAGAAGCTGAACTGAAATTAGGGGGAAGGTTTCTCCAGAG
>NW_008824665.1:2164957-2172438 GCF_000699105.1 Pygoscelis adeliae
TGGGCCCAGCCTGGAGGGAGAGAGCCTGAAAAGTAACCTGGAAAGAAAACACTCGGGGAAGAGGAGGACAGAGTTGCATCAATTCATCTAAAAATAGGTTAAAAAGTGAAAGGGAACAGTGAATACAAACAAAAAGCCTTCTGGAAAGTAAAGACAAAAAGATTTCAACAGACCCACTCCCATTTTTCCAAAAAAATCCTCCTTATTTTTTGAGATACAGATAATACTGAAAATTAACGTGTCCTTTTTTTGCCAAATCACGAATTCTCATAGAATAGGACATGTAGTTTTCACTGTGCTCTAGTCAGCTCTTTATGCCACATTTAGTGCTCCCCCAGCTCTGCTGCTGTTCCCGAGTCCTTCACAACCCCCAGAAGATGAGGAAATAGTGTTCCCTTTCTATTAGAGACCAAGAAATGGGGTAGAGAGGGGATTAAGTAAGAAAAAATATCCATTAATCTGGGGATTTCTCCTTTGTAACGCCCTGTGACCCAGCACTTTCTACCTTCAAAGTGCAGCTGCTGGTGTTCGCTTGCAGCTGTGAATGCTCAGCTCTTCCGCAAATCAGATCCAAGGCTCAAGACAGGCTCTCAGAAAATAAGAAATACACAACAAAGCAGCACTTCAGTGGCCTGCCTAGATTTGCTAAGAAGCTGCAGCCCTGCATCCTCCTCTGCACAAGGAGCTCGAGATAGACATTCTGGTTTCGGTGGTGTCACCCTCATTACTGATTGAAGACACAGTACTTACGGTCTCACAAGGGGTCCTTGTTATGGTATTTCATGGTTGGTTGGCAATACACACAGTTGGCCCTGTGATTAATTTCTCCGGCGCGCTTGTGTGACAGCTGGATTGGGAGCTGGCTTCTTGTTCCCTATTTACGTGCCCAGTGCTAAAGTGGTTTGAATGCACCGGGACCTAGAGGTGCTTCCAGAGTCAAGGCTGATCTACTAATATATAAAGATAGATCTCTCTGAGATTCTGGGTGACACCTTCCAGGCAGATAAATTCATTAAATTACACTGCCTTGCAAAACCACCTCATCCACTAAGCCAAAGAACAAATTCTGAATTATCAAATGAAGTGTGACAGCTCTGCTAACACAGGAATACATTGTTATCTCAGGTGAATAAACTGAAAATCTAATGTATCAGCTGGGGAAAAAAGTCTTTGGAAAGGCCTCCTGTCTCGTGATATAATCCAACAGAAATCCTAATCTACCCTAGCTGCAAAATTTGGAGGAGCAAAAGACAGAAACAAACAGCAGGATGCAATGAGACACTTTACTCTCTAAGGATGGAAGAATTTAAATATACAAAGTCAATTTCATTGCTGGGTTAATAAGTACTTTATTTGCTGTAAAGGAAAGGTATTGATCCAAACACTGTTATAGCCTAACTTCTTTTTTGGAATGCATTAGAAGTTCAGTGCTATGTCTTAAGCTAAGAGGTAAACTGGTGCAGTTAGGCCCTGAACATTTACTTTTGTTTTGGCCTTTAGCATTACTTTAAACAGAAGGGAAGAGCATGTTTTCTTTCAATAGCCCTTGTATCTCACTGAGATTATTGGGTTAGGTCCTAAGAAAATCGGGATTTAAATAAAACATGTTATGCTCAGAGTTAAAGTGTGCAAACACAATTTCACCTTTTGATTTCAAAGCATCTTGAAAAATTAAGGAAGAATTAGAAGCCCTTCACCAAACAGCCAGAGAATCAGAGATGCTGAGAAGCAGAAGTCACCAGGTCAAGTCTCCCTACCTAACCTGAAGGAGGGCCAGGAGGTACCTAGAAACAAGCTTCAGAGCATTTGATGGTAAATACAGCTGTACAAAACTTCTGCAACGAAACCCCAAACCAAGCAGGTAACTCAGCAGAATTTTGATTTTCTTATAGCCACCATACTTGGTCAACACACTCCAAAACATCCACCCGGGTTCAGAGACTGTCTCACAACTTTGGGTTGTGGCTTGAGTAAACCAGGGCTGAGTTTCAGTCGAACAGTCCTATTTATAGTTGCCGGCAGACACTAGGCCAAACTCAGTGGTTTTGCATGGTTTCCATCTGAAAGCCGGCAAAAATTGGCCATTTCAGCTGATTTTTTGCTTTGGTTTTTTGGAGCGGAGGAGAGGAAAGAGGGAAGGTTCATTCAAAAATTGAAGCGATGAGCAAAAATAAGAGTCTACGAACCTCACCAGCCAAAACTACAAAAGGTTGACATAGAGCCCTGGGAACAGAAACCACGGCGATTTTCCTGTCTCCCATGGTAAGCAGAGACTATGTGGTGAGTGGTAGTGTTGTAGGAAAATGTCTGAGAGGAGCTCCACAAACAGGAGGTGGATTGAATGGACAAGAAGCCAACCGATTGCTGCTGGCTGGATCCTGTCCTCCTACATTAAGAACTTCTGCTGTAAAATCATCAGCTCACGTATCGGCAGCAAAAGCCTTTACGGCCTGCACCTCTCAGCTGTGAAGCCCCAAAGCACACCAAGAGGAAGCCATGTGGTCTTCTCAGTGGTTGGAATAAAAATATAGGAAGCCTGGAGGTACTGAGCCACTGACTCAGAGTGTGACTGTAAGGAAGTCACTCCACCTTCTTGTGCTTCAGTCATACTAGTCCAAATTAACTTAAAAAGTAGGAATCACTAAAAAAAGTACCCACTCTGACTAACCTATTTGTTGAGTCACCATGCATGTGATGTCTCTGGAAGCTTTCTTGGCATATGAAGCACCTTCCCAAAAAGATAATCACTCTAGATAGCTCAGGTTCATGATACTGGAAAGGGAGCTCCTTTTAAAAGAAACTAGAAAATGCCAAGAGAAACTATCCGTGGAAGCAAAACTGACCTACAAGTCCAGATGCCATTTTCCAAAGGGACGTCTGGAGTCACTGTTATTTTACTGTTGCTCATTTTCACTGGATTATTTCCTATCTCATCATCATTTTCAAAGGGATGGAACAAAACAGACCAGAATGAGAAATTACTGAAATGTACTTGCTAAAATGGAAGAAGATGTCAGGATATACCTTTTTTCCTTTCCTCCAACTGGATGGAAAGTCAGTGAAGCTGAATTATATTATCATGCATTTATCTTACATTTCTATACTGAAAGGTACACAGCAATTTGGCAAGCATTAAAAAGACTTCAGTAAAACTTAAGTGAAAAAAATTAAGTAAAATGGTGTTATTCACACAGTATAATGGCATGAACAGAAAATACATTAAAAGTGTCAAGCCTGTTCTCTTCCTCTGATCCCAGCAGTATTCTCCCAAAGCCTTGACTCCATCTCCCAGGTAATGCACAAAGAAATGGGGGCAGACACAAAAGCTATATCATCACAGAAAATGAAATGCAGGCTAAGAGCTAGATTAAGAATCCCAAACACCATGACCTTTTGTGCTGGCTTTAGCTTAAGAGGAGCTGAGACGCAAAACATGCCTCTAGTGAGCTAAGGAACAGCCAAGCTATGGATATCTGCTGTAGCATGCCCTTTCTGATCCATCCAGGTATTACAAACAAAAGCATTTGACCACACAAAGGTGCCAAACCTGCCTAGTATTAGACTTGCCAAAGAGTGTGAACACGTGCAGAAACATATACCCTCTCCTGCTTTGTTCCCTTGATCATAAATTTGAGGCAATGCTGAACAAAAGATTCTTAAACTCATTAATACAAAATGTTAATCACTCTCAAGGAGACTGGTTTTAGCCCTAATCAATGGATATAATTGTACCGTGTGGTTGTCAGCTAGGAATATTATTCAGGGAAAAGAGCAAAAATAAATCCTAATTTATTTCTGTAAGGATGGAGGTTACCAAAATGTATTAGACCACACGCACCACTAGAACTACGCATGCTGGTTGAACATAGTGTGGTGCCAAAAATCCAAGCAGCTCACCCCATGCCTAAGTAGAGCTCAGCTGGTACAGGTGGAAATCACAAAAAGCTGATTCAGATGGAAAAGGACCTCTGTATGTCATCTAGTATAACCCCTGATCATCTCATTCCCTGAACAAAGCAGGACTAGCACTGAAGTTAGGTAAGGCTATCCAGGTGAGGTTTGGGGATTTCCAAGGATGGAGATTGCACAGTTTCTCCGGACAACCTCTCCCACCTCTTAAAAAACCTTGTGAAATCCTTTTTCCTTATATTGAGCTGGCATTTCCCTTTCTGCATCTTGGGTCTGTTGCCCCTTGCCTTCTTTCTGTGCATCTCTGAAAAGGGTCCAGCACCACCTTTTTTACATCCCCTACTAGGCTGGTGTTAGCTCCCGCCAAAACCATCTCTTCTCAGGCTGAACATGTCAAGCTCCTTCAGCCTCTCCTTGTCCACGGTGTGCCCCAGCCCTCAGCCATCCCAATAGCCCCTCAGGCTTGCTCCACTTTCTCAACGATCCTGCCGCCCTGCTGTGAGCAGTGGCCCAGCCACAGTCAACACTGAATCATAGGAAGATTTAGACTGGAAGGGACCTTCAGGGATGGGTGCTGGTGTGGGTCCTGCCCTCTCCTCAACAGCGGCAGCATTCACTGATGTAGCTGATGATGATGATGCTTTTTGTATCAAGCTAACAAAGTTTGAGAAGCCTTATTCTAGGGTGGAAACTTCTAAAATATGCCCAGATCCTGCAACTTCCTGCAGCTGCCCAAAACCTCCCTGCCTTCATATGCATGCCTGAACACAAGATGCAGGATCTTCATATTTAAAGGTTTTGGTAGCATGTGTATTACTCTGTGGGAGTCCATTTATAGCTCACTGATGCTCGCAGCACTGGCCTCTTTGTACTGCCCGCTGGTCATGTAACCTGGCTCTTGCCCAGGACGGTGTTACTGGAAGACAGCGGGTATCCTGGCTATGCTTTGAGAAGTGGCCAACGGGCAGCTAAGCGCAGTGAAGAACATAATGTGGACCTTTGCCCTTCCCAAATTGTAGGGCTGGCTGGGCAGTGGTCTGGTCAGAGTATTTCTGCTTCCATTTACCTCAGCTCAGAGGGAGAGCAGAGGAAAATTCCTGGTCATACACACACTCGGGGAAGCGACTAAGCCAGACCACTCTCCTGACACTAACAAAACATCTAAACCAGAACTAGATGTGCAGGTTTAGGCAACTAACTCCCACCCCTTGCAGGGACTGAAGGACTTGGAGGGCAGCAGTCTCCCACCCTCCCAGGGAAGTCTCTGGGGACTGTCCACCCTCCCAGAGCCATGCTGTGGACTTGCACACCATCTCAGGCAAACTCGCCACCTCATTTCTCCAAGGGGCACATTTTCATCTTGCCTTTCACCCCTTCCCCCATCTGCAAGAAATAGAAACCTCTTTTTCCCTCTCTCTTGAACACCTACTCCTCTGGACTCACCTTCTTCCCCCGTTCTGTTCTTAGGAACAGCTAACCAGCCTAATGTTTACGTGGTGAGAGCCAGGTAAGACACATCCCACAATAGTGCTTGTACCTCATTGTGGTCCCAGAAATTCTAAAATAGTTTTCAATCACCCTTTTTTCCAGGGCAAGGACTCCCACGGTTGCTTATGCTGGCATTAATGCAGCTTTTAGCTGCCCGAGAAGCACAAAGTGCATGTACACAGCAGAGGATCAGGTCCCACATATTTATTTAGTAGATTAAAGACCTTATATTAGTTAAAAAGACACAAATGTCAAGGGGAAAAAGGACTGCATAGCATAACTCTCAGAAATAGTCAGATTCCAATTACTGTAATTATATCTTTCAAAGGTAAGGTACGAAAATTATCACTTAAACGAGGGAACAAGGAAAGCAGAGAGAACAGTACCTTATTTCTCATCTTATCTTTGTCTCCATGCCATTGTACTGAATTGCCATGATTACATTTTGTTAAAATCTTTTCATTTTTCTCAGCACTCTCTGAGGATATAAGGCTGGGTGAACAAAGCAGGGTTATCAACCCAAATTCAATTTCACAAACTCCTAAAGGGAAATATTTATGAAAATGCAGACTTCAGAAAGATCAGATTCCTGTCTAACTTTCTTTTATGTGTTTGATAAGTGTATGAATAAGAACAGATGCTTCAGTGCTGGGGTTCTTTTTGGTTGGGGGGATGGGGGTGTAGCAAAATTAAGGGCATAAAAATGCCTCCCGCAGAAGGAAGTTTTGTTTGGCAAAACATGCCTTCTTCTCCAGGTTTTTCTCCTTCCTGCCTTCCTGAAACCTCCCTGTGACTTCTGGATCTTCCTCCTCTTGAGCAGCTAGAGGCGGCTCCAGCTCTCATCGAGCCATTGCTGCAATTACCTCTCACAGGCAGCGTGTTCCTGCACTGGCTGTCGCTGAGCTCCCCATCAGCTCCTGCTTTTCTCCCATCTAGGCAGCGTCTCCTGCACCATGAGTTACACTTCATATAACTTCATCCCATTAAATGGTGTCTCTACCAGTGAGAGCAATACTTTTCTCTTTGTCCTTTTTTCGAACATTGATGGCATGAAAATAACTCAGGACTTCTTTTCCAGCAAACTCAGTTCCTCAACTCAATACAAGGCCTTCATCCTTCTCAACAGCTCAGGAACCTTCTGCAGACTTAACCCCACAAAGTGCAGGGCACTGAGTACATTTCATGTCCATTGGGCATGAGGCAGCCTCAGAGTGCGGGAGTCGGGTGCAAGCTGGTAATACCTTCCCCGTGGCAGAGCTGTCCAGAAGGGTGTTTTCCGTAAGCCTCTGTCACTCTAAAGGAAATCACAGGCAGTCTTGCTGTCGTTTCCTCTTTTGGTGTCAGGACAGAGGCCTCCTGGGAGAGGAGGAAGCTAAGGGAAAAAGAGACATGAGGAGAAATAATGATGGAGAGCAAAGAGAGGAAGGGCTGTGAGGGGTAAGGGCTCAGACATGAATGGGAAGGTAACAGGAGGAGGCCACCAAGCAGAGCATCTCTGACAGCACTCTGTCATGCACAGAAGGCATCTGGGTTGGTGGCCCCACTGACAGTGCCCCACTTGGATATGCAAATGGACAAGGGAAGGAAGCTAGCCCCACAGGACTGGTTATATCCTCACTAGGAAATTTGTTTTTCCTGGCATCACAGACGGACAGCTTGATGCAGGCCAGGAGGAGGCAGATGATGACATCTTGTGACTTGGGGAGGTCTTGGATAGGGAGGGCACAGATGAAGAGCTGACCTCTCAGCAAGAGGTGGAGGGGCAGCTGGGAGAAGGACTGTAACACCATGTGCTTGGGGCAAGTGTGTGCCCAGTCCCTGCTCAGCCTGGAGGCACCTGAGTCAGGAAGGCCTGGAGATCTAATGTGCCCATCCCCTCTGCTCTGCAGAGGATTTTCCATCCTTTTGATGTCCCCTGCAAGCAGCACCAGACCAGGCCAGCGGGGATCCTTGGGGTGGTACCTTATCTGCACTTGTGTCTGGGCAAGACCTGAGGGTGAAGGAAAGGAGAGAGCAAGGGCAAGCATGCAGGGGTCTGTGTGGGGGAAAGGAGTCCTCTGCCACTGTACGTTGGTGAGTAGGGA
>NW_008824665.1:2172456-2174458 GCF_000699105.1 Pygoscelis adeliae
AGAAACCCTCAGGTTTTATTTGTATGCTTCCAAGCCCTCCAGGTGACTTCTGGGGAATTCACAACTACAGATAACCTGATATGGAAATGGGACTGAACTTAGAACAAACATATCAAGAAAGCTGTTTTGTTGTGAGAATCTTCCTCTACTATATTACTCATATTTCTCTGCCTCTAGTGAAAGCACTGCAAAGAAAAGACTTGGTGAGGTGAGGCAACTATATGGATTCAGCTTCCTAATGCAAATAATTTGCAGAACTAGCAATATCCAAGACAGAAGCAGGGTTGTTAACATTGCTTTGGACTTTGATGGAACAACTTGATGACTGATTTTCAGCCTCTTTTTGAAGTAGAAACTTGTAGTCATGAACTCTGCATTTCAAGGTAACCCTGCTTAAATTAAACCAGACAGCACTGAACTCTCCTTGGAACTTGTTAAATTAATGGCAGAAGACTTTAGCAAAGCCTTTTTTCCCCCTTCTAAAGTGTGTTAAGTGTGGAATTAGTGGTTTTAAAACAAAAATGCAATTTAAAAATTCAAACTGTTGAAACTCGTGCAGAGCACTTAGCTTCTCCAGTAATGCCAGACAACTCCTACACACACGAGGTCAAGGTAATATGGGTCAGAAATGAAAAAATTCAGATAAAAGCTCAGTTATAAACTATAGTCATAATGTTTAAAACAAGTTAAAGTATAAAAGTAATGGCTAGAATTCCAAGCAGACAAGAACCAGATGAGAGATGAAGTGCATATTTCGAACAACCATTTGAATTACTTCAGTATTGATGCAGTAGATTCTTGTTTGAAGGCTTGAAATAAAGGATGTCTGTCTTCTGAGAAGCTGTGTTTCAGCACAGCAAGGAATTATGACCTTGACATGGAAATCTTTAAGTAAAATTTTCTGCTCTTTGTTTGCTGGAGCTCAGACTTCAGGATAATACAGCTACCTTCCAGCCTTTGAATCTTTGCATATAGATGTATGTATGCTGAATGTATCTTAAGCTCTCCATCTAGTGGCAGTTGTAAAGAGCCATGTCATGTTGCTTATTTGGTCAAGGTTCAGTAAGACTGTTGACTGTGCACTGCACATGCACTGCATGTGCACGTATAGATATAAAGCAGCACTACCAACACAAAGTCCATCTCAACCCACTGTTCAACACTGTCTTTGCTGACGGCCTTCTCCTAGCTGGGATAGGGGCAGCCACAGCCTTTTCCTGTTGCCAGTAATAATTACAAGGGGAAAAAAGCCTAAAGATTCATCAACTTCCTCACGCCATTCTCACTCTACAAGTGCCTTTCCTTTGAGAGAAGCAAGTTCTCTGAATCCTTGTTAATGTGGATGTCCAAAGCCTGGAGTCAGTGCAGGTGAGGTGATGGGACACAGAGCAAAGTAAGGATAAGAGGACTACCAAAGATCCTAGCCAGCTCTGTGGACCTGTGTCTCTAAAAAACACCTTTAAAAGGAGCAGAGACAGCATGTGAGGGAAGAGGAAAAAGGGAGGAAGGCTACAGGGAAAGAAATAAATGTTTCTAATCCAAACTCTTTTGTGTGTTCACCTATAAACCAAACAAAACCTCTCCGCAGTTCCATCGTGGTCACTAAGCTGGTAAATGCTAGGTCTAGGGACATATCAGCGAGTGTAGGATTAACATTGCTCCTTCACCTGTGTTTCCAACATGGATTTTTGCATAGCTGGAGGATAGCTCTGAATCAGTGACCAAAGGTAAGAGTGTCTCCTGCTCTCGCTCTGGTGACAACCAGGTATTCCTCGTGGGTGCCTGACAAGTGTGGGCACAAGTGTTAACCTTCACTCTTCCTCTCCAACAGACCTCTCACTGGATTCAGCGGGAGACAGCCCCAAATAAGTGGCAAAGGTCCCTGAAAAACCATCTGCAGTCTTGCAGGCTTGTAGCCAATTTTTATGCAGCTGATTGTTGGCTGGCTTGCAGATTTTCCAGCTGTTTGATTGGATTTATTTCCGTGCCCCCCCCTCCCCTA
>NW_008824665.1:2174475-2239234 GCF_000699105.1 Pygoscelis adeliae
ATGCTGGCCAGATGGTCTCAAGCTGGGGCTGGTTATCTTGCCTCTCTCTGCTTCCTCATTGTGCTGTTTCTCCAGAAGTCAGGTTGCTGTCTGCCAGTCTCTCTTTTCTAAATTCTGTTGCCTTATGCTTTTTCACATAAATATAATCTCATACCACCTCTACATGCCCCATCACTAGCTTGATGCATGACTGGCTGAGAAACAGCAAGAGCAATGAAAACACTTGTATGTGTCGAGGAGCACAACAGTGCCCCATCTCTGACTCCATTCAGGGGCAGAGTGAGTAATAATTGACAAATCTACCAGAGGAGAACCATCTCCTTACCCAATGCTACAAGTGGGATCCACCTACCTGAGATCATCTAAAATTCTGGTGTCAAAATTTGACATAGTCAGTGGAGAGAGAAATAGGGACTCTGGAAGGCAACTCTGCTGGTGTGTCTTAGCTGCCTAACCTAGGAGCTGAAGAACCTCCCTCAGGGGTTTATCTACGTTGCTTCTGCCTTTGTATTTGTGTTTATCAATATCAACCCTAAAGGGAGACAGGCTTCCTTAATGCCTACCTTTGGGCAGAGGAATGCCATTCTAGACTGCAGGGATCTTGATCAAAATATTCAGAAAGCTGCCTGGATAGCAGACAGGCAGATTTCTCAGCACAACTTTTTTTAGTGAGCTCTGCACTGTAAAATGAAAAATTTTATTCAACATATTGAGTCTTTTGGGATTTTGTTTCTGGAACTATATAGTAAGTTATTTTGTCCTTTGCATAAAAATAATAGTTTACTACAAAGATACAAGTTATACACACCAATACAACTTAAGAATTATAAAGAACCAGTAGAACTTCAAGTATTTCTTTTAAATGGAAGAAACATAAATATTGGAGGCAATGTCAATCCAATGTTGTTTGTTTTTTTCTTACCACAACACAACCAGTGAGCAAGAAACCAGATTATAAACAGGACAAGAAAAGAAATCCATGCAGGTTATTTCAACATCAAACAGCTTGCCCCTTCTGCCCTCTCTCTCCCTAGGGGAAAATAACTGCTCCTGAGGCAATAACATTTGGATATCCAGAAAAAGCATTACAAGTTACCCTTTATAGAACTGTGCAGAAGTGCATAAACAGGGCATGATTCAGTAGATGGAGGCATTTTTTTTTCTTGCCATCAGTCTCTCCTATCTTAAATGTTTGAGCTTTAGGATGATTATGTGGCTTGACATTTCCACTCTGATGACACATAAAAGAAGTGATGCTCCTGAGTGCTATCGCTTCTTTGGGGCAGTGTCCCACCCTTCCCTGCACACACAGGATCCTTCCCTTTGAGCTACGAACACATGTACAAGCAGCAGAGAGCTGCTGGGACTCTTACACAAAACGCATCCTGGCTGTCTTTTGACCCGCTCCTGCTCCCTTTAAACTCAACAGAAAAATTCCCCTTAATTCTAATATGAGCGGGAACTAACTTGCTGACCTCCTCCATGTACGTCTCTTGGGTGGCCTTTTTTCCTTGATGACTCTGAGGGGGTTCCCTGATCATCTTCAGTGCTAAAACTGTGGCAGCATTCTTCAGTTTTGATCTTCCAGTTTACAAGCAGTCACTACACAGCTTCTTTCACAATACACAAATTAAAAAATCAAAAAGTTGGGAGAAAAGAAAAGAACAGGAGGAGAAAGGAAGGACATAGATGGTCTTTCAGTCCCATTGAGTGTCTATTGCTCAGTTTTTCTCCAGTTTTTTCCACTGCTGTTTTTTATTTTACTTTCTTAGTTAGTCAAGAGAATTTCTATATGTATATTATTCATTTGCAAGTTTCTTACCCTCAAAATAGGAGATTTTAATTTCAACCTATAAATTACTTGTTTTTTTTACTTTAAAACACATGAAAAGGGAAGGGACAAGAGCATTTGTGTTCTTATTGTATCTATTAGAAACCAGCAAGGAGGAAAGAAAATTGCCTGGAAACCCAAAGGGGAAGAGAAGAGGCATAACCATGTCTAATTAGCAAGACGTTGGATAAAAAGAAGGAACCAGGTAAAGCTCTCAGCTGGCAGGGAACTTGCATCATTAAAAGCCACAAACATAGGGAAGGCAAGGAAGACCCTTGGGATCCAGGTTCAATGGAAATTCAGCCTGCAAAGCTTATGTGCCAGCCCTCAGTTTTAAATGTGGTTGTTCCTTCCTCTAAATGTAAACCATGTAAAAGCTGCCGATCAGTTTTGCGCAAAGGTAAATTATTAATGTGTAGTAGCAAGAAAACCTCACTTTGTGAATCTGACTCAACCTGCCAAAAGATAAAGAATTTTTGTGGAAAGCAAGCAATTGAAAATGATAATTGTACATGAAAACAGCTCATGCTTCTAAAAGTAAAAGATAAACATTTACCAAGTGGCCTCTTGAAGCAGATAAACAGAACGTTACTGAGTCAGAGGATATTATAGCTGAAAACTGCTTGATGTTTTACTGGCATCACATAATAGGTCCAAGTGCCTACCCCTGAAATCCTTGTACGGTGCTTCTAATATTGGCTGCATATACAGAAGATCTGTGTTCACCTGGGAAATGGTGATGTCCCATCAGGGATGGTACCATAAAAATTAATATGAGAGAAAGATTTGAGTAGAATAAGACATTCTGGACATTTTTCATACTGGGAATCTCACCTCTGCGAAACGCAAAAAAGGGCAATTAAAAATATTTATTCAAGCACCTCCCTCTGGATATTGAAACATGAAGGGTTCATTATGCAGTGCTGTAATTGCAGCAAGAGAGGACAATTTAAAGTAACCAAAAAAAATTAATTTTGACACAAATACAAGATCGTTCCCTGACTAGATAATAGTTATGCGCATGGGAGAAAAAAAAAAGCCTTTTCAAACTGCAGTTGAATCTTCATTTGGAAATTAAAAGAAAATAGGATAATGGGCGCAACTTGCATGCAGAGCCATCCAAGAATGCAGTGGGCAGTTCAGCAGAGCTCTTCATTCAGACAACAAAGATAAATTAAGAAAGAGAAGACAATTTGTCTTAAGCTTTTGCCATATGAATTTCAGCACACTACAGAAAACGCCACAGGGAAAAAAAAAAAAAAGGAGCAGTTACCCTCCACTCACAGCAGATTTCCCAAGTCATTGAGACCCTGAACCTGCCCTTAACTCATGTTGCTTGACCATGACAGTGATGCCCCGGCATTTCTACAGCTTCCCAGGCGGTACCTTGATCCTGGGAACCAAATACCACATGAAGTTTGTGCTGAGACCACAGGAAACTTCGGTCTTTTGAGTGCAAGCTTTAGAGCAAGTTTCTTCAAGACATGCCAAAGTCACTTGTTCATTCAAATGATGAGAAGGATACCAGTCCCTGTCCTAGGGGAAATCTGGCTTCTTATAATCTGTGGGGAGAAATAACTGCAAGCAACCACTGGAAGCTGCAGAATTTTTTTATTGAGGAAATATGAGCAACCAAATAGAGTTGGTTTTTTTGCATCCTCTGTATAGCAAATGCACATTTTTTTGTGGAACCAATAAATGTGCATCTTTTACTGGATGGTTAAATAAAAAATAGTGCAAATTTTTAAAAGAAAAACCAGGCATGAAGGTGGATTCTGTTGCTTAAACACAGATGTCCAGTGATATTCTAGACTCCCTACAGCAACTGACACATCTGCACATGGCTAGCAGATATGTCACAGGATTTATGGGGTATCTGTACTTTTCTGGAGCCACAGCTGGAGGACAAGCATGGTACCCTAAAATGACATCTGGTGTCTATGTTTAGACAACTAGTCTCACACGAGTTCTCTGTGTGGGCATCTGTGGATAACTTTGGTCAATTCTTTATAACAGGTTAAAGGAGCTGATGAAACCAGCTGTTGCTAAAAATCTGTCTACATCTAAAGGATTATAAAATGAGAGGAAGTTTTATAATTCAGTAGTGTAAGATCTCAGCTTTCATGTTCTTTTATTTTCCTCAGAGTTGCCTTTCTAATGGCCAAAGAAGAAATGTACTTACTCACAAAAGTTGTTCATTGATTTCAGCATGCTGAGGAGTAAGCCCCCAGTAAGGTTATGTGTGTTTTGTGCTTCACATTTTGTAGGTAGATGGGCAGTAAAGAAACAGGGTGTATTTTGTCTAGGGAGGGTGGAAAGGGAATGCAACAACCGTGCAAGCTTCAGTTGTTTGAGGTGAAGATTCCTTGATTGGCAGAGGGGTTTGAGTTCTCCACCCACGGGTACTTTCAGTGCATGCAAATGCTCCATTCACTGATAGCTTGATGTTTCCAAACTTTACTCATTCTGCCTGCCTCAGCTTTGTGCATTACCCTTTTGACTTTCTGAAGAGCATTTGAATAGAATGAAACAACCTTGTTCCCTGCATGATCATAGTTCTCCCAATGAACGCACCATTTCATCTGGCGGTAACCCTCTGGCATCTTTTAAAAGATAGAAAAAACAAAAACAAAAAAACAGCCAGCAACAAAAAGAGAAAAATGGCTTGAAACATGGGAATAGGAAATTTTATTGTTTCCCTCTCTGCCATGATTCAGCAAATGACTTCATAGCTTTTACTCTAACCTCTTCTGTATCCTAGTCAAAGTTAGATGACAATTAAGAGTGGAACAACACATCCAGTGGTTCATCCAGGATTTGGGTACACCAAAAAAAATGTTTATAGAAAAATTGCTAAATATTTGCAATCTGTTTTTCTGTCTGTATCATTGAAAGGATTTTCAAAAATCACTTCCTAAAAATACATATTCAACTACAGTTTTATTGATTAGGAAGAAGTATGCTTTGTTTTCTGAAAGTTTCTTTTCCAGTTGTTCATAGTTTCCCTATCTTATCTCAGTCACTTCCAAGGATCTGAATCTTTTCCTGTGCCAACCTTCCTCTGAAAGGTGAGAGCAGGCTCTGAGTGGAATGACAGAAAGAGAAGGATAATGAAGTATCCTTGAAATGCTTACAAGTGTTGCCCCTGCAAGAGATTTCCCAGGTGACTTCAGAAAATTATATGTTATAAAAAATTGCTTTTATTACAGTAATATACAAAGGCACTAGGCAAAGTTGAGATCCTGATGGCGCAAAATACTGGTAAAAATAACAAAGCAAAATCTTTTTTTGACCCCAAGAGCTATGGTCTTTCTGGGAAAGGGAGTGAGCTCCCTAATTCAAGGAAACAGTTGGCTTTTAACCATTCTGCATAAAAAGGGGGTGGGAATTGCTTTGTAGAGAAAAAAAGATTTGGGTTATGGTCCAAATCCTGAAGTAAGAAGAACAGAGCAGCATCTTTAGGAGGAAAGAATTATCCAAATCTTGCTATATTATCATAAATTCATTAACGAAACAAATGTCTCATACTCACTCTTACCAAGGCTTGACTTTCTGTTTCTGAGTCTGGTATCTCCAAGTCACTTGTATTATCTTATCTCTGCTGTCATTATTCAGGACAGCACTCCTCATATTTCATCTTCTAAATAACAGCCTTGTGTTAGATGCTGTTGATTATATTATGTAGTAATGCTCTGTTTGGGCCTTTGATTGTAAAAGCACATCTGTGTCTTCTTATTGTGTTTAGAATGGAGAAAAGCAGTTGTACAAGTAAGTGCAGGAATAGAATCGTGCAGTTCAATGAACAAACAAATTAATGAAAGCACCTTTACAAGAAAAAAAGAAGAACTTTGTTAGTCCCCATAAATAAGTATCAAGCATCATTAGGAACATTAATACAAAAATGTATGCAACCGGAAAATATGTGTAAATTTGGGATGGATCAAAACCGTGGATAAGTAGAACATTCTTATCCACTGGGATTTAAACCCTTCCTCTCCCATTTACTCAATAGTTAAAGAATTCATTTAGTATCTAAAACTGGGTTTGGATTGCTCCTTTGCCCAAAAAGCCCAGAGTCCTTGGATCTTTCTAAGTGAATGCCCTGCTGTCTTGTATTCTGGGTTGAGCTATTTCCCACTTTCTCCTGTGAAAATTGCTGAGTCTTGGCTCAAGTACTTTATTCACCAGGTTGGAGGGGAAAAAAAAAAACAAACTAAAGGAAAATAACACTCTACGTGCATGAATGAACCTATAACCTGCTGCGCAAACTGCCAAAGGAATAAATAGGGTTTCAAGCCCGGTTTCCAAGAAAGCGTTCTTGCTTAAGCAAACAGTACCTGCCCCAATGTGTCTGTCATGTAACGTTTAAGGCACTGGTCTGGGAGGTGGGATGCTCACATTTAAACCTATCAGACAGCAAAAGTATTTCTATTTAGACATCCCGCAGCCTGGGTGAGTGCCCTCACCATTGATGAAGGAGGGTGGTGATAGCTACCTCGGTGCTGCTTTTGTAGATGAGGCTTTGAATTGTTTTGCCTTTATTAAAAATGAAATGAAACCATTTTGTCTGTACCAAACAAAGTTTTCTTTTCCCCCTTTTTTTTTTTTTTTTTTTTTTTGCATTCTGTTTAGCAACAAAAACTGACTGTTTTCTTTTCAGCATTATCTAAAACAGTTAGCTCTCTTGATTTGGGTTCTGAAACAAAACGCAATTATTCACTCAGACTTTATTCATACTGGATCAAACCTCCAGCCTGTAGCAGAGCTGGTGCACAATGCCACCCCTGCAGAACAGGGATCTGCACTGGGAATTCTGGAATAGAGGCAGACTTTCTCCCACCATCCTACCCATCTATTTAGATATTCCATCATTGTTTGCTATCTATAACTAAGCAGCTTTCCGTTGCATGATAAAGACCCGAATGAAAAACACTTCACAATGCTGATGGAAAACTATTTGAAGCAGGAGCCACGTGGGCTCTCAACATCGGAACAAAGGAGGATTTGGAGTGTTTGCTAATCCTTGTGGACCTTTTTATAGGGCCAATTTCGTTCACCTACTAGAACAAAATACAACAGATGAAGACTGTGAATATCTGTTAAATTCTCAGACAGCATTTTGCAGTACAGTTTGGTGAAATCTTGCCATTCTGCCCGATAGACATGAAGTTCTTCAAAAATGGGACAGGAAAAGCTGACCTCACTATAGTAAGCAGAATAAACCAGTTATACTTAGTCTCGTTGGTGTTTATAAGAGGTTTTAGCTGGCTTCCTTCCTGACTGGCTATAATTGGCACAAACAATTTCCTTCTTTGAGAGCAGCTGTCACTGGTGTAGTTTCTCTTAGGGCCAGGAATGGAATAAAGCATTTCTCCTCTTGAAACATCCTCCTTTGTGTGGAGGCCTATAAACAAAGGATAATGATAACCAGACATTCATCAAATTGTGGGAAAGCAATTAGTGGGTTGCCACAAGAATTAGTGTTAAGCCTGGGTATAATTAACATCTTTAGTCTCTTCCACAATCTAATAAAATCTAGCTACTGGAAAAACTTTTTTAATATTCATGCAATTTTCTCATTTCCTTGACTTACTTGCATAGTGTCAAGGTAAAGATTGTTAGATCACCTTTAGCAGTTCTTTTTTACTGTCGATTTTTCCACTGTTTGTAAATGCCTGACTTCGTAGACATGTCTGTCTGTACTAGAAAGCAAACCAAAGTAGTTTAGAAGTAACATGACCATGAAAGAAGATGTTATTTAGCACAATTCATAACCTGTAAGTCCAGAGGGACCACTGTGTGTGAGCCTGACTTTTATAGAACTGAACCAAAGGGATTTTTCTGAATTAGGAACAGAGAACGTAGAACCAGGTGAGATATGTCGAGCTGATGAGTCTATCTTGGTTTTGTGGACAATTGGACCAAATATCTTCATTTAAAACTCACCAGGTTCTATTTCTAAGCAAACAACCTTGTCTCTCCTCACCATTTCTTCTGGAAATCTGTTTGTTCTGGGACCCCATAGCTCTGTCATTGAGAAAATTTCCAACTCAGATTTATTCGTGTCCAATTTATGACCATACATTTGGAGACTGACTGTAAGTTTCTGAACCAGGAAAGAGAGCTTATTGTGAGAGTTTCCTTAGAGATCAGGCTCTACTTGCAGTGCAGACTCTTAAAAGCTTGGGGCCAAGCCACAAAAACTTACATTGCATTTTTCACAGGTCTGATTTCGCTAACTTCGCTATATTCCCATATTCCCATAGCTGAAAGTGGGAAAAGCTATCTCCCTTATTAAAGTATTCCAAAATTTTATATAGGAAACCTTAAAATATGTGTTTGGTCAATGAGAACAACATAGCATGGGTTTGTGCAATTTCATACAGAACTAAACCTGCAATTAAAATTTAACATTAGGAGGTAAATGTTTTAGACCATCTAAATGAAAAAGTGCATGAAAGCAGGGGTGCTTGATGACAAATTAAGATTTCATGGTTTAATTATGTATTAAATAGTCCATCAGCTTAATGAAATATAAAATCGGGTTAATGAGTTAATAAGGATAGCAATTAAGCAAATACATATATATATCTATCTCCATAAAAAGAGAGTGATAATTAAATGCATACCTTTATAACAAAAACATTTTGAAGAACATTTGGGGTTTTGGGAACTGTTACACTCCGTCCCAACAATGATTGTTGTTGTTTGAACTAAAAAGCCCTATATGCGTCATTCACGATGTCTTTACCAATGTTTGGCCCAAATACAGGTATTTTTACGTAACTGGCAACTGTCTATTTAGTGGTCTCGCTAAAAACAGAACCTACATAAAATGTGTACAAGTGCAGTGCCACCTCTAATGTGTCATGAAGATGTAAACATCTTAAGTCCAATGCATGATTTGCGAGGCTTAACTTGGACCTCAAATGTTTGTAGATACGGACGTAGTTTACAATTGAGGAACAGTATTTACCAATGGTTAAGAGCAAGGCAATGACCAGAGAAACAAATGGGAAGAATTTTGGTTAATTGTCCATGATGAATGAGAAGAACAGCCAAAAAGAACATTCCAGTGCAGAGCAAAACCAACGTAGGAATAACCAGGAAGTTGTGGTTATTAATTGTAAAAAAATATGAAAGTGCCTAGATTGGAAGAACACTACAGCTACCAAATTTTACTTTATTTTTTTGTCACAGAAGATGGCATTTATTTCTTGTTATTCATATAAAGGGTCAAAAAAACCCCAACCCTGAAATGCGTTAATTCGTTGTACTGGAATGAGTTTAGAAGCTGAGGAGGATGGTTGATGGTAAGTTTCTATTAAGATATTTATGAGGTTGAAAATAATAGCACAAAGGATTTTTTTAAGATACCAGTAAGATCACTATCCCCTAACTATGCTGAAAATAGGGAAATTATGTTTGATGGATCGAAGAGGATATCCAAACATATTCTGATATGTAAGTAATATCAGTTGGGGCATTAAGTAAGTGACCTGTCTAAAAACTCTTTGGAGCTTTTCTCAGGATGATACCTTTGAAATCTGTTGATTTTCTTGCTTTGCCAGGCCAAGAAAGGTGTGAGTATAAGAATGTTAGCAAATTACAACCAAGATTTTGTTTTGTAAGGGTGTCTTTTTTATATTAGCGCTAAAGAATTTTAACTCTTAATCTCTGCTTACATAAGCAGTTTGTAATGATTTTTGTAAGCCTGGGCAGGGTTGACTCTAGCAAAAATATTGAGTGGTAATTAAGTTTTATCTAATCCCAAACAAATCTGACGGTTAAATCATTTTATGTCAGCACTATTCCCTTGATGTTCATTGTGGTTTTAAGTCCTGAAGTATTTAGAGAGAGAAATTACATTCCTCATTTTGCCATAATAAACAAGTCAAATGCAGCCTCAATTCCTTACAGACAGTAAGATTTTTGTGAGATTTCACTGATCATTTCAGTAGCTCTTATCTCTTCTTCCATTTATCTTGAATATGGTTAACTGCAATTAAAACAGAAATGGCCGCAAGACCTTGTAAAATAACATTAGCACTTCACCTCTACAAAGAACATTTTGTGTAACATACTCGAGGGTGCATTTGTCTTTTTCATAACCATATCATAGTTCTGACTGATGGGAAGCAGCTCCAGAATTGGACTCCAAAATGTAGGTGTCTGTGTGTGTCTATATTATAGTCAATAGCACCTAGACAGCTATTCATGTCATCCTTAAATGAGCCTTTGCAGACTCCATTTTCTGTAACGACTTGATCTTTGTTGACTATATTGGGACCTCAGCAATCCAGCTCACGTCGAGGCACATACATTGTAGATGCTTAGACTTAGGTGTCTGAATCCACACCCCCATTTTACACGACATAACTGGCTAATATATCAAGGTCTTTTCTTTCACTGAATCATAGAATCGTACAAATTAGAGAATAATTCAGGCTGGAAGGGACCTTGGGAGATCTTTTGTCCAGCCTTCTGTTCAAAGTAGGCTCTACTTTGTACTATTTGAGCTATTAGAGCAGTCCAGGCTGTCCAGAGCTTTATCCAGTCAGATTTTCTTTATTTCTAACCAATGAGCTTCATTTTACACCAGAAATTCTTACTAATAGTACTGAAGCAGTGACCTTCACTTTTGTCCTGTCAAAACCCATTCCATTTCTATTTCTCCATTTCTATCTCCTTGTATTCATTCTGGAAGGCATCCCAGTCTTTCCCTCTGTTGTGCATGCCCAGCTTCAGCTTCTCTTTGAACTGAAATACAATTTTTAAAATAAAAATACTATCTTCACCTCCAAAAAATCCAATGATTAATTCACCGCAAGCCTTGGTAAGTTGCTCATCACTTTCTTAAATTTGCTGAGTTTCAATTTGCAGCCCTGTTATCTTACCATTTCTTCAACCGATGGACGGAGGAGCCTTCAAGAAGCAACTTCCCATTGCCTTTTTCAAAACATGTGAATATAGTATATTACGTTATGTTTTGTAAACAGAAATTCAGTTCACCATTGTATCGCCACTCACTGGGAAGCAACTTCACCAGTTAGGAGTGGAGGGCAAGGCACGTCCATCGGACTATAGCTGAAGAGTGGTAACTCAGCAAGGCATTTCTGGAGCTCTCATTCACACTTAATGAACTTCTCTAGTGAAGACAAATCCCTGGAACACAGATGTCACTGCTGTGTATGTCACTGCCAAAAATGTCAACAGTGGGTAAGCATCCAGGCAAAAAGTACCAGGATGATGAATGGTCTGAAGAGAAAGATTCATAGGACAAGTCAGAAGGACTAAATGCAGATGTATAGTTTGGCTAAGTGACATCTAAGAGAGGCTGATCAATGGCTTCATCTTGCTTCTTCCAGTTGTATGGGTTGAACAGCCTTTCTGTGCCAGGCTTGGACCAAAGTAGCCTTTAATATAATGTCATTTCTGCTTCTCTGGCAAATGTTTACATATGTGAGAGTAAAGTATGTATGTGGGTAGTGACTGGGAGATGTACAAGAACGACTACATTTTCCTACTACTGCTGTTGCTTACAGCGTGCTTTAAATCCCTGTCAGGGCCCTGGGGGCACTGATGGGCCTGACTGTCCCTGCCCACACCCCCGGGGCTCCCCCCACCCTGCCCACAGCCCAGGACCCCATGTCAGCCCCCCGGGGCCCGTCAGCCCCTGCCCCAGCAATGCCTTAGCAGGGCCGGTCTCCAGCTCCCCACAGCCCTGCCCTGCCCAGCCATGGGCCCTACCGAGCCAGGACCACCCCCGGGCCCACATACCAGCCAGGTCTCATCCCCAGTGAGTTGCCTGTTGCCTGGGGCTGGGGCTGCTCCAGTGCCCCCTGACTGCCCTGCTCCTGGCTGGGGCAGTGGGACAGAGCAGGCTGCCAGGCCCTGCCCTGGTGGGGAAGCCTCCATGGCCGCCCGGCCCCAGGGAGCCACCAGCCTCCACTGCACTCAGACAATTATACTCCTACTCCACATAGTTAATATGACAGCCTTCTTCAAGGTCCTCTTTCACTAACATGTATAAAAATCTCTTTAAGACTGGAACGTCTTCTAACTTCTTAAAATCACGCCAAATTACCCTCTATATTGCAAGGTTTTTGGTAGAATAAACAGTTAAATCTTTGAAAGTGACAGCCAAAATAATGGGAATAGCCTGATGGAATAAGATAAGGGACTTGTTATCCCATATGCTCATCTGAATTTTATGTCTCATACTCATTTTTATCAACAATAGTTATGCTATATTTTGCTGGTATAATCATTCCGACTCGGCTGTTTCGACTTTCAGGCTGTCACAGTAATTTAACAGAGCAATACCTTGCTTAGTTATTCTTAGCTGAGCTGTGATTCCCTTCAAAACCTTTCTTATGCACTTTTCTTTTTTTTTTTTTTTTTTTTTTTTTTTTTTTAACTAATTCTGCTGGAATCTGCCCTCCCAGGTTGGGTGAAGGGGCACTAAGCCGTACCCAGGTGACAATACTACACAGCAATGGTGCAGTCATGCCATGTGGACATGGTGTCTTCTTCTTACGTGGTGTTGCATATTCACCCCAGGGGTTTCACTCCACAGCATACTTGTTGCAAGGCATACGCTCCAAGGAGATCCTGTGTAGTTGCCATCAGCTTGGAGATTTTGTCGCACAGAGTCCTTGAAACGGTTCTTCCATGACAAGGAAAATCTTGTCTCTTTGGAATAAACTGCGATCAACCGCACGGCAGGGCTTAGCCACCCAGTCACTGATCTGTATTTTGACACTTCAGATAAATATGACAAGGTGCTTTGCCTTCCATCTGAAGCATCTCATTTGTCATCTAATAAGCAATTTGCTGCCAAATTTTTAACTAGGGCTTCATCAGAAAACATTCTCCTTGGTCAGCAAATCATGCAACATCTGCCTGATAATATACTTTCCCCTGCTCCCTGATCCAGATCAACAAATGAAACAATATTTTTTTTTAAATCATCAGTTTCCTGCCTACTCAGAAAAAAATACAACCCTTCGTCAGTCCTGTACTGTCTGACTCCCAGATGCATCAATCCTTCCACTGCCATCCCCCTCTTGTGTCTGGAGGTTAGCAGAGCTGCCCTGAGTAGTGGCCTGGGAGGAGACTTTCTTTGCTTAGAAGAGCAAAGAGACCTAAAGTTGGCTCTGGCTGCCGCATGGAGCTGGCAGGCCTGGCAGGTGAGCCAGCCCCATACAACACAGCGAGTGCAAAGAGAGCAGTGTTGCGCAGTGAGGGCAGCCAGCATTCCCAGTGGACAGGAGCCCATCCAACTGCACTGCTCTTCCCTGTGACCCCAAGAGCCAGACATGTCCCCATTTGTATAATCGGGTCCCATCACAGGGAAAGAAGACGCCAAAACCACAGTTGCCCTCTTGTATGTGCTTGAAGCAGCTGGACTAGCAGGGGGATTCAGGGATTCTGCAATAGTCTCATTTTCTCTCCCTAAAAACATGCTGTTGGGAACATAACTGCGGAAATTCCCGCACATGAATTCTTGTTGGTATGTATGGAGATCACAGTGTATCCACAGATGGATTTATACACATTAAAAAGACTTGTAGCAGCTTCTAAAAATGTAATCCTTTCCTGCCTATGACTGTGAGACCTCAGAGAGGAACAGACCCTTAAATTAACTTGAAAATCTTGCTATAAGAGGCAGCTATAAGAGGCAGCTATACCTTTACACCGCGCTATGCACAAAGCTGGCCAATGATTCATGTGAGGGAGAAGATTTACCCAGAGGATTCATCAGGAACCTCACATCCTAAGCTCTGCTGATTTATCTTGCATGATAAGTGTGGGTGTTTGGAGGAATCCTTTGGTCCTTTCTTGTCTCTGCCTGCAGAAACAGAGCACAGCTGTGCATCCATCTTAATTACAGCATTTGCCTTGCACTGGTTTGCATTTCCAAAGCTGTCTTCCCAAGACAAAGGTGATAGTCTTCTCTATTTTCTTCTAATCAAGAGCTGAGTCACTCCATTACAAAGCCCATAGGCCAGATAGTTATTAACACAGTTGCCAAAGTCCCCACAGATTCACCAAAACAGTGCAGCTCCAGTTATGAGAAATAGCTGTGCCTGTTGGATGCCTCTACTTAAATTAACTTGAAAATCTTGAAGATAACACTGAAAGAAGCTAAACTGTTTTCTTTTTTCTTTGCTTTCCTTGTTGTTGCTTTAATATCCAATATTACCTCCCTGTGACTTCAGCAAGTTTTTATTGATCCTAGGAATTGGGCTGCTGGAGTCATATTCAGACAGTTTCCTTATATCTGTCTACTTTAGATATTGCAGCCTCTTTTCTCCCCTTGGGATGGTCCTTGAAAACAGGCAGGCATTGCTCCCTTGTTTCAGATGCCACAATATTTGTGATGCATCATTTACATGTGCAGATAGGTAGGTCCAGTACAGATTCTCAGAAATATGCAGGTGATTAGGGAGAATTACATTCCTACACACCTTCAAAAAACTGAATTTCCACCCCTGAAAAGCGGTATTTGCAAGCGAATTCAACCTTGCAAAAGTGTTACCATTAAGTCAGTGGTATTCAGTAAAAGCAAAGGCATTGACTTCAGTGGAAACGGGTAGAGCCAGAAAATGCCCATTTGAAAACTGAACCCCAAATACACAAACAGTTAATGTTCACTCGCCCAGACAATCCTGCCTTCTAACTTTGCCTGGAAAATAGGATGAGATAGAGAATAATATCTGAATTTCTTTTTATTGCATCAATAATTTTCTTCTGGGTATTTCTTTTCCCTAGCATCAATCCCAAACACTACTTAAAAGCAATCTACACCTTGTCCTGATTTCAGAAAAAGCTGGTTTACTACTGTTTATATAGCAGTGAAATCAAGTTTATGTCCCAATGCTACCAGTGTTTCTTTTATACCACACACGTACGTAGAACAAACTTCCTGGTGAACTACCATTTCTAAAAGGTTCATTACTGAAATTTCAGTCTCGAGTATTACTTCTCCTCACAATCACCAAGTCCATTCCACTTGGGTAGCATTAATCTGCTACATAGACGGAGGCAAGATGTTTCCATTATTCACTAAGACAACTAGTTCCTCAATTTCTGCTGACAAGGTTGTCTTCCAGCTATTCCAACCCAAAAAGCTGGCAAGAGTTTATTAGGAACATAAAGACACAACCCTCAGGATTAGACACTGCATCTATGTAAAATGTTACGTCTTTTTATTTCTGTTCTTATAGACCTGGAAATATGGTAGATGGCAAAACTGCAGCTTCTGTATTTTATACTCGATATAACAAAGCAGTTAAGGTCTAAAGTTGTGTAGGATCAGTTTTGTCCTGCAGGTTGCATGTTCACAAACTGAGAAAGCCCAACCAGTTTTTTGCCTAGGGGATTACGTGCTTTGTACCAAATTTTCAGGCAGTTTTAAGATAGTGTCTATAATTAGTGGTCTAATTTTGTCACGCACAAATGACTTTACCCACCCAAGTAGGAACACAAAACTCATATTTGTGAACTCAAATTGGCTGAATGTGTGTCCTCAAACGAATGTACTGTGAGTCTGCTGCATACATAATATTAAGTATGGCAGGGTCTGAAACTACAGTCAACAAACTAATATGAAACACTACAAAATTATTTTGGTGCAAAATAGGTGAGGCTAGGAAACAGGCCACAATGAAAACTTTGACTTTCCTAAGCTGGCTCCTGTCCAGATCCCCCAAACATGAGCAAATTCTCCCAAGAGACTTGGGAGCACTCAGAAGATTTTGCAATGTCCATGTGTTGCCCTATAAGGGTGTTAACTTTTGGTATCATGATCTTATCGTTGCCTCAGCCTAGCAGGATCTAGGACCCTGTCACCGGACCTCGTCCTTCAGGAGCACCTTGAGGTCATGCATGAAGGAGGTCTATAAACCCCTGTGAACCAGGGACTCTATAAAACACCAGACAGAATAGACTACTGATAATTCCATTCACGATCCCCAAATACGCTTACACTACACATGTTCTGCACTGGCATTTATAGTCTTGGTTTTCATACCACGTCTGTTTCTGTGTTTTATAAGCTGCTTACCAGTACAGCTGAAATGCCATGCTCTTAGCCTGATCATTCTTTAACAATTGTCCATTCCTGTTTCAAAGCTTCTCTCTTCTGTTGAATTATCCAAAGACGACTAAAGGAATGAACAGTGGCAAAAGCACTAGTTAGTGCAGACAGTGGTCCAAATCTTCAGGAAAAGCTATGACAAATCATTCTGGCAAATAACGTGTGAACCACCATGGCTTGGTTCTATATATATTTCTTGCAATATTCCATAGGGAAGCATAGTGCAGTAGGAACAATTAATCTTATTCACCTACCAAATGTGTGGGGGTTATACACCCTTCTGAGTAAATACCTTGATTTTATTCTTGTCTGCACCCTTTAGTGCCACCTTCTCTATATAAGTAGAAATTGTAATAATAGCAATTATTATTATTAATTGTATAATGTGCTATATTATTAATAGCACATTTCTTAAATTGAGGCTACTCTGAGTGGTAAGAACATAAAAATCTTGAAACAGGTGGAATGATTTTCTTTAAAAATCACAAAATACAAACCAAATTAATCTTTTTTTAAGTTTTCTTTTGAGCTAAAAACATTGTCAAGTTTCACCCTAGAGCAAATTTCTATGGATGAGTTATAAATCTCTAAATAATGAGGTTTTTAATGAAAACAAGTCTAACTCAGTGTGAACTGTAGCAGAGCAAATTGTGTCACTATAACTGTAACTTAATGGAAAGCCCAGAATATTGAAAATGTTTTCTGATTATTGCTTAATTTATCAAAATCATATCATTTACAGCACACTCTAAATGAGACAAAAGCATATTCAAGATTGTGAGAGATAATTATAAAAAGCACCAAGCAGCCAAGTAATGAGTAGGTAGAAGAGTAAGTCACATGAGAGGAGAAAGTATTATTAGGCTCAGTGTAAATCTGGGATTTCAATGGTTATAGCAGCTATACGTATGGGAGATGGTGGGAAGAATTGAGGACAGGGGATGGCTAGGTGGAGGGAGGGATACGGAACATGAGTGGAAATGGCTTTGTGACCGGTGAGTTAGCAACATCGCCTGTAATGTTTTCTACCCAGGGTATGGTATAACTGCTGTATATGTACGCATTTTTAACTGGAAGCTTGAGATGCAATTAAGCAAATGAACAGCTAAAACCAAAGGGTCCCAAAATAAAGGAAATGTTAGCAAATTAGCTCTGAAGTAAATAGCACTCATCATTTGTGCAGCATTTTACATTTTCAAGGCATTGTACAAACATTGACTAATGAAGGGCCTTTTTTTTGTTCTTCCTGGAGTTCACAAGAATTAAGGCATCTACAAATGAGCAGGAACAGGCCCAAAATGAAGCAGTGCATCAACCAATGATGACAGAGGAGGGGGTACCAAGCAATAGCTGACTACTAGGCAGACACATGGAAGATACAAACCTAAAACAGCCATTAATGGTGCAGCGCAGGGCAGCTCCAGAGCTAGCTGGTCCATTACCTGGTGCATTAACATTGTGCACCTCAGCCAAGAAGTCTTCCCTCTCAGGCAGGCGCAGCACTGTGGTGGGACCAGCTATTGCTCCATCAGCCCTGCCTCTGTGCCTCTGCACCTCTGAGCCTCTGTGCCTCTGTGCCGCACTTCATCGCACATGAAAGATGTGACTGAAGCATCACAGAGTGCACCGAGAGGATTACAGACCAAGGAATTGCATCCAACAGGAGCTCACACTGACTGCAGGGAGAGCCCATAACCACCACGCTGACAGCATTGCTCTTTCCTGTCTTGAAACTCGCCCACCATCCAGGCAAGAATGGCAGATTCGTGGAACGGAAAACACTCTAAAGCCTAATGCTCATGGAGTTCACTTGCTAAGGGAACAGCCAGGTTCCTGGGCATTAATTTTATGTTGCAAACTCTTACAATAAAAACACATAAACTATTGTGGGAACAGGGGAAGAAACACTTGCCAGTGAATGCCCTTATCATAAGATGATTTTGCAAAGGCTCCCTCCAGTCTCACAAATCTTTCAGTTTCAGCTGTACAATGATCCAGTTTTCATTCTTCTCCTCTTCCCCTCCAAACCAGAAACCTCCCAGAGTACCCTGGATTGTGGAAGAAGAATGTACAACCCTTTTCAGCTGAGGGCACCAGAAACTTGGTTTTACCACCTCAGCCAATATTCCCGCCACCAACTATTTTACAGAAGGTGGGTGTCTCCTCCTCTTTCTTCTGAACAAATCCAGCCTTGATGGCTCACCATCCTGTGAGTTCAATAAATGAAAATGTAGCAGTGGTTTCTCTGCTTCAAACTGAGACCACTCCCCCAGTCTGAATTAGGTGTTCTGAGAACAAACCAACGAAACCTGACGGCTCAGGGTTTTAGGCCTAGGCAGGCTTTGTGGATCCTACAGGGACTTCAGACTAATGCCACACTCAGCTGAGAAGGTAGCAGCTCTGAAAACAGACACTAGCAGAACTGTCAAGGCCAGGCAAAAGTACAAGCACTTGAGTATTCACTTCTACTGAGGGGCTAGGCACATTACTTGTGCCTCAGTTTCACCTATGTAGCATTTGAAGTGCCCAAGTGTCTTTTTGGATCTGGGCATGGGTGTTAGAGGTGACATTAAAAACACATAAGCAGAGCCCTACACATCCTGGATAATCAAATTTTGAGTCCTTAATAGCAAATATCTTCTGAGCCTTGAAGGCTAGATCACAGAAAGAGATGTTGAGAGCGTACAAGTCATTTTGTGACTGTGTAGTGGCTGCTGGTGCCAAGCATACATTTTCAAGTGTTTCCAGGACTACAGAAGCCTTGCAGCTGGTTCTGAGTCATTCTGAGCACCAGCAAAGGTGATGAACTTTATAGGAAATTATCTCCAGTTACTTCAAAATATTATTCTGGAATGGAAACTTCTGTAAGCTATCTGCTCCGAGAGGTATTTTGTGGTTATTAGTCTCGTTTCTGTTCTGTTTTTACAGAAATGCACTGCCTATTCCTGCCCAGGACTTTGCAGTGATAGGCACAGCTGCATCCCATGAAGACTATCCAAAGCATCATTTAAAGAAAGCCAGTAAACAAGACAACAAATTATACCTCACTCAGCAGATGTTGAAGATAGTGTCTCTTGCTGGCACACAGTGGGGTTCTTACCCCTTATGCCACTAGAGTGAGTATTCACCAAAGCTCTCACAAATCAGAGACTACATCACCTAAGAGGACCAGCCCCAATCATTATGAACCAAGCCAGCAGATCCATTTAGCAGCATCACCACCATTCTGCTAGCTGCTGTCAGTTTTCTTCTCTGTCTCCATGCTTCCAGGACAATGGTCTGTTCCTTCTTGATGTAATTTGTCATCTCAGCTGTTCAGCCAAGGGACAATATAACACGGACTTATGAGGTCTTACTGGAGATGGGGATTGCCCTCAGGTCTGGGAGCTGAGACACACAGGCCAGCAGCTGGGACTAACTGCTAATAGTAAATGCAGTGAAGAGACAAAACACCGATCTTGCAAACTTTCAGAGAAAATTTTCCTGCCACTGACTTCTATTCTATTGCGGCCTAATATCTCAAAGGAAATGGTAGAAGCTTCCTGACTTTAGGCATTTAAGCCTCAACTGCTGAATAAAACTTAATGAAATAGGCTGCAGTGAGCAGCTTGTCTTTGGCAAGAAGACAGCCTCATCATAAGGGCTTGCCCTCTCCCGCACCTATGATTTCTGACAGATTACAGTTAGCCGAGTAATTAAGGTAAAGAAAGTAGCTTAAATGGGAACATAAAACTGTGAGAAAGGACAATGATCATAAACAGTGCTTACTGTATAAAGGGATTATAGTAAAAAGAAAAAAAAATGCCTCAGGAGGATTCAAGTGTTAAATAGTAGTTAAACAGCAAAGAGAGAGAGAGAGAGAACACAGTCTAATGCCTCTTTTTTTCCTTTTTTTTTTCTTTTTCTATGTAATCCAGATTTAGCAGCAACTTTCAGATGTCTGATGCCCTGGTGTGTGAAAATTGGATGCATTTTCATGAGATTAATTTTCTCAACAGGAATGGGGGCAGGTGAGGGAGTTTTGTAACTTCTTACTGCCAGACAGCCACTAGGACATTGGTAGAGGTCTTTATGGAGGTCTTATGCCTTGCTCTTCCCTTCGCTGAGAGGGAATACTTGCAGGAGGGAATGGTTGTGCTATCTGGCTCAAGCTGAGCAGCACTGAGTACCGCTGTTTACTTGGAGGGGATAGATGTGGCACGACACAATCTTTTTAGTATCTCATATCAACAGAGGAAGACAGTCTTAAAAGAAAGAAACAGAGAAGACTTGTCTGAAAGTGAAGCATAGATTTAACAGAGGGGACCCCATATGCCCCTATGGCGTGGTAACCCAAAAAAAGGTGGATTTCATCAGAAAGCCGTTTATGACCACAGTTGATTTACAAGGTGAGTCACTGAAGCACATACTCTAAAAGAAGGCAGTGCCAGTAAAAATTGACTACATGTGGCAAACCACACACCAGCCCTGCCTCAAATTCATCCGTGCTGGCCATGCTCCTGTGTCCAGCCTATGTACCAAACCTATCCCAGAGTGAGGCAACGCTCCTCTCAGACTTGGCAGTGCCTCTGACAAGATTTTAGCTTAGATTCAGCTAATATAAAGCTATTTGCACTCTGTGCCTTTGTCAGTTGAGTAAGGAAAAGAGACCAGCTGAGAATCTGTGTTTAAATATAATTTAGCCTGTCAAGCAAGAGTGCTCCTCGGTTGGGGGTGTTTAAACGGGAATCAAGGCGCTTGTCGTGAAACAGCAAGGTCAAAGACATCCCCCGCCACTGTTCGAGCCCTGCTTCCAGCTCCAGGCCCTGGGGCGACAAGAAAGGAGCCTCAGAGAGTAGAAGGCAGCAGCTGGGATAGCTGAGGAAGCCCTGCTGCAGGGGTGGGAGCAGGCAGATGCCAGCTCCTGGGGCCTGCATTTCCTGAGGCCAACACCCCTTCTTGTTTTTCCTCTGCTGCTACCCACCACCAGTGAGCCAGTCTGCCCGTGCATGTACACAGCTCCAAAATCAGCCACCTTCAGAGTTTTTCCCCATACTGAGCTCCCAGGTCTGGCCTGGGGAGGCTGCCACCGGAAAGGGAGACTTACCCCCTTGCAGGCACGGGGATGGGAGCAGTGCCAGAGCACCCACCACCTTTGTACATCCTGCTCTGTAGGCAGCCAGCTTACAGCAACCTAACTACGCTAACCCTTAAAAAAAATCATTCCAAGAAAAACACCTCCTTAAATAGCAGTGATTTGGGCGATTTTAAAATGCCACCGCACTGCTGCACAGACCTGCTCTCTGTGGCTGAAGTTTTCAGTACTGTCATTCACTTCCCATTAGTGCTGAATCTTGCAGCTCCAGCTCCGTGTATTACTTTGAAAATTTGCCCATATGTATCTTCCAAGATCTATCAGCTCAGTTTACTGACACAATCAAATGTTTACTGCTTTCAGCGCTGCAGAGCCAATATAGCTAAACAGCAAGCTATATCTACTTCTTGCAGCATCATCAAAATTGCCAGCTAAATTTTGATTTCTGATGCCTTATTATTGCAATGAAGATGTATGGAGCAAAAAAGAAAAAAAAGTTTCATTTCCAGATACCCGTCTGATTCTTGAAACTGTCATTGAAACAAAAAATACCCACCCCCGCCACCCCAAAAAAAGGAACATATTTTTCCTGAACAGTAAATGAGCATCTAAATGCAAGAATAAATTAGTTAAGGAAGAACCAATAGGTCATTTATTACTTTAACTCCATGTGGAAGCAAATTCTCAGAAACAACTGTCAGTATTGTAAGCACAAATTTTGGCACCCATGACTGTAGGCAGTTAATAACTGAACAACCTGACATAACTCATACTTCGTCTCTTTAGGCATCCTCCATGTATTTAATTGAAAGTACAAATAAACATGACCACAACTGTTCTTCGCAAAAGCCAGGCACCCCCACAATGGGTGCAAGCAATGTGGGACAGCCTAGCAAATATCTGGTTAAAAAAGACCTGGTTAAAACAAGCAAACAAAACAAAGCAGGTTTTCAAAACCAAACTCATGCAATACAAGGACCCTAGGAACTAAAGCCTGAAGCATCTGACTTGTATGTCCTGGTGCCTGACGTGGCATCTAGGACCCAGAGTTTGGTATTTTGGGACTCATTGAGCTATGAGCTGCCAAAGTGAGTTCACAATTCACTGGGGATGAGAGCTAAAAGCCTGGGACTTGAGTGTATCTTCTTTTTTAAAGGCTTTTCAGCAGAGTGGTTGTCTCCAAACCCTTGCCTGGCGGTTAGGACTCTTCCTGAGGAAGGACAGCCTTGAACGTCTTCATGCTGAGGATGGACCCAGAAGCAAGTCTCCCTCAGGCAGTCAAACTGAATCCCCGTTTCCCTTGTCTCAGAGCTGCTAACCGGTACCCACAGTCAGAAGGAAGGTGGGGTTTAAGAGTCACCTATCTTTGTTGCCTCCCTGGCTGGTTGGCTTCTCTGTCCTTTTCCCCTTCATACACAGCCTCAGGGGCACCTCATGTTGAAAAGCAATGCCCATCCCAATGAAGCAATCATCAGGGCACAACCCAGCACTGTGTTCACACACTGCTTCAGGGGTGACTGGTTTTAAACAGCAGAGTGTCTTAGTCCTGCGCATCTGAGCCCACCACACTTCTTTCAGATCCACATCCAGGTAGCACCGAGCAAGAGTGGAGTCAGGAGGGAAAGCAAGCAGGAAATATTATGGACGGGAGGAGGGCAGAAGAGGATGCAGATGAAGGAGAAATGTATTTAGGACAGGGAGGTTGCTGCTAGCAATGAAACCCCATGGAGGTCTGAGGGACCAGACAGATGTCTGTGCAATTGTAGCTATTACCCACTTAGACCTGTCAAGTCTCAAGCTTTATGTCCGAGGGGTATTTGTTCAGCTGCCTCCTGGACTGGTGCTGTGCAGTCTGGAGAGCAACGGCAACACAGATTTTCTCTGTCTTTACCTTCACTGACCAGCTATATCCAGTGCAGGAGGTACCAGGCCTAGGGGAGGCTCTGGCAAGGGATAGAGGCAATGGAGTTTGTCTTCCCATCAGGCCCTCACTGGCTGGTACCCTCTGGTTTCATGTAGCAGTCACAAGTAACATAATGTAGAGCTGGATGGGGAAAATGTGGAGTCAAAGGCCACCGTAGTCATCTGTCAGGTATTCTGATACCTGAAGTCTGTTACCTCAGAAATGTCTGGATGTCAGTGCTAGGTGAAGCGACTCCTATCTTGAGATTGGGAAGAGCTTTGATTTAATAAAATAAGGCATTATCATTGTTGTAGTTATTATTATTATTATTGTTATTATTATTGCTTGTTTGGCACACCTTCTAGTTTTAAAGGCCTGGAGAAACCTGACAGCTGATACAGGGATTAATGTTGTAATTTGCTATGGTTACCAGCAAACCTTTCATTAAATTCATTGCTGCAAGGTAAACTGTATTTCCACATTCACTCTTGTTCTATGGCTGCAGCAAGCTGTTAAGGTAGGACTTGGGATTTGGCTGCTCAAACAGAAATGTGGGCAACTGATTCATTGTAATTTGGCTGTCATGCTATTTGGCGTTTTTTTTCAGCACGTACGGATAATGATTACTGTACAGGCAGAGATGTTTATGCTAACTTTCAGGGCCCCTCAAGGCAGAACTATGGTTCTGATCCATCTCTTGTCAATAACTCTTTCTCCTTTTAAATAACTGAAGCACATTCTTCAATCACCAGGCATTAAATGAAATGTATGAGATTGAAACATCTACGGTGAAAATACTAGATGGAAATAAAAGGGCAACTACTTTGTAGTTATAATATTAAGCAGCATCAATATGCCCATTTCCATTAAAATATTGCACATTAAAGGTTACAAGAAAGGCCACGCTGCAGCAATAGTTTGATTTGTACTGCTTTTCTCTATACAGTATGTAAGTCCTGTCTTAATTTTGTCAGATGATATGCCAGCCTAGAAGAGGGTATGCAATTAAGAATGAAAAAAGCACAAATAAACAGTGCCATCTTTTGGGCACCGCTTAAACTCCACATTTATTAAATTCCAGATACATGTAATGTATTAATGCTATACAGGAATGCACTTACACACTTATCTGTGCAGCAGATGACTTTAGGATATTAGCTTTATTGTCTCTTGAGAGGTAGTGATGGGGACTCAAAGCCTGAAAGTCTCCATCCAGGTCTCTGCAGCTGACCACTTTCCTGCTGTGGCATCCCAGCGTGGGGTGCAGAGCGATGCCTGTTTCTGAGGCTGCCTGTGGCACCTCCCTGATGGATCTAAGTCCCATCAAGAAGCAGATGGATGACTGAGTATCCCTTGCGAATTTTTGTGTATTGAAACACAAGGAGTATGAAAGTAAGGTGGAAATGCAATGTTTTCATTTCTGTATGGGGGAAGAACAGCTTCATGTTTTACCAACAGGAAGCCCAAATGGATTACATGTATATCAGTCTGTTAACCTCTGGGATAGGTTTGCCAGCTGAAGCTGTGTGAGTAACTGTCCCCTTGACTGATATAGGCTTTCCCACTGTGACCCACATTCCCACCACTGCCGGGATTGACTATTACAACACATTGCAACAGTGAGCAGAAGGTGGGCCTTGAACAAGCTCCAGCCCCATCAAAATGAGTCTCCCAAACCATAAACACCACCATCGCTGTGCCCCAGGCACTGCCTTAACACTTTCTGAGTGCCACAACACATTCCACTAGTTAGGAACAGCCTGTACAAATAACGTCAAAGGCAAACACAGGTTTTCAGGTGTATTTATATGTCCAATGCTCATTTGAATAGGTGCCGGGTACTCAAAAAGCCTCTGAGAATCTGATCCTACCTTGAAAGGAGAGTGGATGTTCAGCCACACTTTACTGAAAAGGTACCCGTAGAAAGAGTTTGTACAAGATTAAGGGCTAATTACAGGATGTTAGAAAAGTGTTGCACTTACCAGTGATCTATGCATTGCAGCAATACGTGCATTGCAGCAGTCATCATCATTGTGGTGGACAGCATCATGGCTGGTGGTAAGCAAGCAATCAACCCCCTGGACCATAACAAGGGATTAAGTAGTTCTTGAAACATCCAGGAGCACTCTGGCCAAGAAGGAACTGTATAAGGAGATATGACACCAGCCAATCTGCTCCCAAGTAAATGCAAAATAATAATTTGTACCTGACTTAGGCAGTGTGTACATCCCCTCTCTTCTCCAGCTTTGATCAAGGTTGTGTTTAGTCCTAAATAACATAACTTTTCATATTCAGTGATTCTGCATGAATTGAACACACTATGAAGACCAGAAGGTAAAGCCCTGGCAGCTCCTTCCCTGACCACACTCCCTGGAGACATGGCACTAAATCCTGCAGTGTTGTGCAGGCACTGGCATGCACTGGAGTCCTGCCCCCGGCTCCACCAGGGTAAACAT
The DNA here is from genome assembly GCF_000699105.1 of Pygoscelis adeliae. NCBI lineage: Eukaryota > Metazoa > Chordata > Aves > Sphenisciformes > Spheniscidae > Pygoscelis > Pygoscelis adeliae. The sequence continues at coordinate 2,199,844 of NW_008824665.1, forward strand.
GGACAGTAAGGCAGAATATTCAGAGACAGAAGTCTTGACACTTGAAAGCGTAAATGTTGCAGTTAGGAACTGCAGACAGGCAGACAAAGCCTGAGCTCAAGATGCAGGGGGAGACAAAATAACTTCTTCTGAGGCACAGACTTTTAAAGATGTTTAGGCTCCTAAATCTTGAGAAATCAGTGGGGCTTGGCTGCCTCTGAGCTTCAGCTGTACAACACCCAGGTTTCTTTGACAGACATGTTCCTGTTCATCTCCTGTCTCTGTGCTCTCTCCCCTTTCTTTCTCCTGCACAGCTCTGTGGTGGAAAGGCAGTTGTACTCCATTACATTTCCAGATAGATAGATACAATTCCTTAACATCTCTCTCAGGAAGGCCTACACAGAAAGTGATATTTTGGGGAAAGGAGAATTAGACTATAAAGCACCATGACTTGCACAGGGGTCCAAAACTAACTCATTGAATTTTGACATCTCCAGATTCCCAGTGCAATTCTTCACCTGAGCTGTGACCTGGGTGATGCTTCTCTCTTCAGGTTAGCTTTCTCCAGCTAACACTGTTCTGCTCTGGATTTTTCTTCTTACCATCCCTAGATGCTGAACTTTTTAATATTTTCACAAGAACACAGAGAAGTTTGAAGTCTGATGTACTCTCTTTATTTCTGTAAATGGATATGCTCCATTCATTTACTCAGAGGAGTTTGGCAGCAGTAGCCACAGCCCAGTTGTTCATGGCACACATTGCACATTGCAGAGAGATCGTCATACAGATACGTCTACTCTGCTTACCAAGCATATTATTTGCTGCTTTGTAAACAGTGAAAGGCTTGATTAAATTCAGGTTTTGTGTGTTTGCCAACCTGGCTTGAGGTCATAGTCAGTGGAATCAAAATCTCATTAGAACTGAAGTGTACACAAGAATAAATCATTATCTTTTTCATCTGCAGACTCTTCACCGTCTTACATGCATTGTTTCTGTGTGCAGAGTCTTTTATTTGAATTGCTCCTCAATAATAAACACTGTATCCAGTTACTTTCTGGTGACAAGACATTGTTTGACACTGTATGGCTTGGATACATTTTCAGGTTGTTCTCATCTATATTATTGTTATGTTGAAGGCGGAGATGCCACAATAGGCATCTGCTACATATTGCCCCCTACAAGAAGAGGGAGTGGGTGATGCCTTCTTTAAACAACTGGATAAAGTCTCCTGATCTCAGGCCCCTGGTTCTCGAGGTGGGGGTTTACCCACTCCAGCATCTGCTGGAAGGGCAGCATGTGGGGCTCAGGCAAGCCAGGAGATTTCTGGGATGTGTTGAGGGCAATTTTTTACACAGGTACTGGACAGGGAAGTACTCAGCCAATTCAGCTCCTCACGGATAGTGAAAGACTAATCAAAGACGTGATAGCTGATAGCAGCCTTGGCTGTGAGGACCATGAGATGGTAAAGCCTAAGATCCTGAGGGAAGTGAGGAAGGCAACTAGTGCAAAAAAAAAATTATGAAATTCAGGAGGGTGGACTTCATTTTTTTCAGGGCAGCAGTAGGCAGGATCCTGTGGGAGGCTGTTTAAAAAGCCCAGGAGAGCTGGCTGAGCAACCGCCTCATTGCGCAAGAATAGTCCACCCCAATGTGCAAGACAGAGCAGGAGATATAGCAAGAGGCCAGCCTGGTTGAATAGGGAAATCCTGAGTGAACGCATATGACAAAAGGGTACATAGGGAAGGGGGGACCAGAGACAGGCTATCAGGAAAGAATATAAAGACGTTGCCAGAGCATGCCAGAGGGAAGTACAGTTGAAACTGGTGAGGAATGTGAAAGGCAAAAAGGAGCGAAAAAACTTGGACAGTCATGACTCTGTGGACTTCTACATCCTTGAGAGATTCACCCCACACAGAGTTGTTGCTTCACAGTTTATTATATCAGCCTTGCATCAATAACACAGTGATAGCTGGAATTATTCTAGTGGGAAAATAACACTGTCCTCACAAAAAGGCGATATTCCATGAGAAAATTTTCAATTTTGCTCAAAAATGTTTTCATTTTCTGTCAAGCAAATTGAGCAGACAGAAGCCCAGCTGCTGACCTGGAAAGCTCTTTCATCTGTGTTTCATAGTGGCAAAAAGTCAAATCGACCAAAGTCTGCCAAGGGGGATGCTAAAGGTCACATTCATCCTCTTTGGTTTTAAGTCTGCTCATCTCCCTCATTTACGCGTGTCCAGCAGGGAAGGGTGAGTTCCTCAGCCTTCTGCCTCACCGGCTCCTGCTCAGCACATCTCCAACCAGCAGGGCAGGAGGGGAAGGGGGGCAGTCCTTGCTGTGGCTGCTGGAGCTGTAGGGACCAAGTCCTTGCTCCCTCCTCCACCCAAGCCCTGTGGAAACCACCAGCTGATTTCACCTGGCACCCACTACCAAGAGTGTTCAGGTGAGCAGCCAGAAACCTTCCCCCTGAGGTTGCTTTGGTTCTTGACATGCCTTTTGCAATTTTCACCTCTACTTAGCATGTTTTGTTGGTTTTTTTTAAAATGCAAAGGCTTTCCTTCTAAGGAACCACCAGTCTCCGGGCCAGAATGACCACAAGTTGCTTCTGCCGAGTCCTTCAGGCCACATCTACACTGCTACAGAAAAGAGGCCCATGGACGAGTCTGAGGCCAAGCCCACAGATGGGCTCCCGGCCATCCTGCAGAGAGCTATGCCCGGTGCAGAACAGGGCTGTTTGGTGGGAGGTAGTAGCTGCAGCAGCACAAAACAGAGCCACAGCTACGCAGCACAGAAAACGAGGGAGCCTGTGCTCAAACGTGCTCCCTGCTCCTCTTTTATTTAGCAGCACAGTCGTACCCTTTGGCACAGACCAGGACCTTGCTGCAGACCACTCCAAGATATGTGCTGTTGCCTCACCGGGGGGATCTTACAGCATCTTCTGAGCCCTCCTTACTCCTTTTGCCACCAGCAGAAGTGATCTCTCCCCCCGAGCTCCCGTCTTCTGGGGAGCTCAGTCTGTTTTTCCCTACCCTCAGCAACTCGTCCACCTGCTCAGGGAATCATTTGGTTGTGATGGAAGGCTTCTGTGGGCTGGCCCCAGAAATCTGGGATTTGCCAGTGATACCGAAAGCTGTGCTCAACAGGAGTAAACAGGTCCATCTGGATAGCTCTGGTGGGCTATTCAAGTCTCTTGGAAGTGTCTAAAAATTTGGTATATGACAAATGCCAAACTAAACATGGAGCGTCCATGAGCCAGTGAGATGGATACCTCCACAAGGAGCATCCTCCCAACTTTCCTACCTCCTCTTTTACAGCAGATTTGGTCCCCATCTAGGGCATCTGCTGTCTCCACAGACTGTTTGGAGAGCCTGGATACAGGCCTCGTTTAGATGGCTGAAACTGAGGTGGCTTCAATACTAAGTTGGCACCATATAGCGCTCTTTACTCTGATTTGTATTAAAATTCACCACCTTTTAGAGGGACAACCCAAGGCCTATTTACCTCTACAGTCTCACCCGCACCTTCTCTCACATCTTCTCGTCTTGTTTATGCCTTTACATGGGATTTAAACAACGTCTCAGAAACCTAATCCTCATATGACTGGCACTTAAAAGGCCAAAGACCATTGTGACCTACTGATGGCAGTCCATTTTACCTAGTCAGTTAATGGCAGTGTTTCTCTGACATCTATAATGTTTAAACATTTATTAAGGGATGTGTTTTATCAGACAGCACAAGAACTTTCTTTGACCCACTCATGCTGCTGTGGTTCCAGGGAAACAAAATGAACATTTAGTTCAGAAGTGAAAATTTTCATTTGCGACTGTATCTCTAGAAAATATGTAAGGACATACATGTATATATGTATATTTCATCATAACCCTACTGCCTAATTTACATTGACTCCTGTGAATTTCAGCTCCTAGATGAAAGCTGAAAGTGGTGTTTTGGAGAAATAACCCACAAATAATACAGTAGAACAGAGTGTGCATGTCTACACCTTTACTAAGCGAATTTAAATTAATAACAGCTCATCACAATTGAGGTGATTTCAAGGACTGGAAGGCAGGTGATGAATTCTAGCCTATGCTGAGGTTATACCAGATAACAGCATCATTTGAAATTTTACCAGATAACCCGTTTCCTGCTTCAGATTTTTATTATGTATTTCAAATGAAGAGGAAATGCTAGGTAGTGCAGCTGCCTTGCTGTGTTATATGACTCCAGCCTGCCAATGGCTGATTTCTGGTGCAATTTTAGCGCTGTGGATGCTGGCTTGGAGTGCGATAAGCGGCATAGGTCCTGCTTAATGCAGACACTTCCTTTAGTTCTGCAACTGGGGCCAGATCAGATACTGCAAATATATCAATATTTACCCCTTGCTTGCTAAGAAGCAGCTGCCAATGCACTACACAAAAGAAGGTCCCTAAGTCTGGGTCCTTAATGGCACATCACGTTTGGGGAACTTTGTGTGTTTTGGGGTGAGGAAGAGATTAGTAGGAAATAGGATTCTGCTTGGATCTTGGAGGTATTTAGATTTTGGACACAAAACAACAGAAGGAGGCAGGGTCTTCCCAGGGACAGTCACTGGAGGAGAGGGGCTAACATCTCTCTAACCCTGGGAGATAGAAGGACCCTGGGAGGACACATGTTCTTTCTTAGTCATCTAAGCCAGTGTACTAATGCTGGGGGAGAAGAGGGGAGGATGAGTACCCCTCACCTGCCTTGGAGGGATGTGTACTGTCTTATCTGTGCTGCAAAGTGGGAAAGATTTCCAGTGCATAGATATAGGAGTCAAAAAAACTCCCACTTGTTTCATCTGCTGACCCACTGGGGTAAGTTACTTCAGCTCCACGTAAAACATAGTTTAGTTTTAATCACAACTATTACAGCGATGCCTAAGGATTAACCAAGGACCCCATCAGACTAGGGGCTGCACAGACATAAGGAAGCAGTCACTGTCCTTAAAGCCTGTACCCAAAACAGGCGTTGGTGGGGGCAGGTAGGGCTCACAGCAGATACAAAACAAGCCATCGTGGCAAAGACCCTATCAGTGCCAAATGGATGCAAGGCTTCAGGAAGGTGGGAAAGGGGTTGCTGTGGGACAGGCAAGCTAAGAAAGAGTGAGGGAGAGGGACAGGGTACGGAGGAGAAGAGGACCCGAGCTGAGCAGAGGTGAAGCGATGGGTTGGCAGAGATGCCGCAAGGAGCAGGATGTGAGCAAGCAGACTGTCAGCGCAGGGAGAGAAAATGAAGACGCCAAAAGTCCCTGGCATGCTTTCTCAAGTCTGCTGGCCACAGGTTTCCCCAGGACCCTGAGTGGAGGCAAGACGTTTGTTGCCATGCAAGTCAGAGAGGATTTCACATCAAGAGGGGTGCCCTCACCACCAGCCTTTTCCCTGTTTTGGGAAAATGTAGCCCTGTTTTATTTCTCCCCAACAGCCATCCCAGCGTTGCTCATTCTCCCTTACAGACATTAGTCTGGATACTTCTCTTTCCACACAGCAGGCAGCAGGATTCAGAGGAGAAAAGCTTAGCCTGGCTTTTTCTGAGCCAGTGAAAGAATTCCAATGCTCAGCTCTCAGCAAAATTAGCAGCTAAACGCTTGAGTTCAGCTTCAAAAATCTCAGCCAGATTATTCACTGCTGTTGTTATTCTGTATTCAGATACTTTTGGCCAGGTGTATTATGATCCTAAACAATGTCCCAGTTATTGTTTGCTATGACACTGAGTTAGGACACAATGGGAATGTTTAGAAGAATGTGCAGATATCCACCCTTTCTTGCACAGAAATCAATGCTTGCAGGAATCATCACGGAGGTGTCAACATTTCAGAAGAGTTAGTGTTGGTCAATCGGTTCCATGGACGTGGTGGGCATCTGAGGCTGCTTTTCCCATTAGTGAGTGTAAAGAACCTACTGAGTATTCTAGTTTTTGATATGTAATTTCCAAGAGCTACCTACTTTGCATGGTATTGTGAGGATTATTAATGTTAAAATGATTTGTTGATGATTTTAGGAAGTGAAGTTCTAAATTTCTTCTCTGACCCCTGCAAACCCAAGTGACTTTCAAGTTTGGCAGAGCAAACCTCCCCCTTATTTATGCAATTTATAGGAATGGACACAGAAAAGACTGTGTCAAATGTTCCTGCTCACAAAACTTTAAATACTCAGTAGCAGCTTAAACCACAAGCAGCATAAATGTTTGCACCACCAATTATTTTGAAAAGGAAATACATTTCCATTTTCATGAAGCGGAGGAAGATAAAGTGATGTTTTATGAACTTCCTCTTATGTGTCAAGCTGGCTTGGTTGATTTTTTTGGATAGCACTTAATCATGTTGGGTCTTTTCCAGGAAATGATAATTTACAAGCTTTTGAAACTCATACTTCCCCTCTTCACTAGTCGGAAAGTATGACCTAGTTTAAGTTACAGCTTGAAGATGTGACCTAGTTTTAGAGGTAGCCTGCACCCATTGTGCTCAGCTCAGCATTGTAAAATTTGGAAATCTTCTCTTTGTGAAAAGTGAGCTGGACTGTCACCTTGAATCATTGCTCCCTTTCATCTGGCCCCTGAAAAGTTAACAGTATTGCCTAATTTAGAAAGCTTGGGACGAAAAAAATTTAGAGGTACTTGATCTCCTAGATTCAGGTCCTTAGAAATACTTCACTGCCCAGCCCCAATGATCAAAAAAGGCCTGGGGGCTCTTCTGTAAATCCTCGCAAAGGATGCTCATCTGAGGACCACAGTTTGAGACCACTTCAGCGCTGAAGACACGGCTGGGCTGCCCAGCAGTTGAGAAGCTCAGGCACAATGAATGGCTGGCACTGCTGACAAGGCAACAACCTGGGAGAAACACGGAGGAGCGTGGGGAGAGTACAGCTGCCATTTTTTTCCTTCTCACACAAACAGTATGCAATTACGGAGGAAAATGCTCCTTGCTTGTCTGGTCTCCCTATATCATGGCTGAGTGTTCAAGCACCTCTAAACATTGAGCAAATGCAATGTTTTATAAAGACCCTGGACTTATTCATGGCTTTGATGTTATCTTAGTACAGCAGTGGGCTTATTTCCTCTGGGGCAGAGAGCACCAGCGTGCTTTCTCTCTACGTCTCTACTTGGTTTAGGCAGGAGTTGCTCAGATGGGGGTAGTTCTGACCATGTGCAAAATCAGAAAAGTTTGCATCCTTAAAAGCAAAGACAGATGGTGATGGTAGGTCCTTCTACACAGAAACGGTCTGGCGGGTTTTCTGGAAGCAGTTTTCCTCTTAAATGCTTGACTCTAGCGGAGCACGTCACAGCTCTAGCAAAGGCATCAAAACCTTAATGAGTATGTCCTAATTGCTAACTACCATTTGCAGCAATCTCCCTGTGGTCTCCTATGACTCTTCCAAACTTTTCACTGCATTAAATAAGGTTGTGCCTTAAACGCTGGAAATAACTGAGAGCACTGTTCATTGTCACATCCAAGCAGATGAACAAGAAGAGGAATAATATTAGAGAGAAAAGTTTGTATTGACTAACCAAGGAAGCGCTGCTGTAATTAAAATGGAGGTTCCTCTATGTGGAAAGCTATACATGATCGTACCCATCACACCGGTGGCTTTGAAGCGATGAGCCAGGCATCTAACGAACGGCTCACTTCCATAGCAGAAGAAACACCAAAACGTGCAGCACTGAAATTTAGGAGCGATGCAGAACTTGAGCCTTGAGAGGCATATACTGAGTTAATTTTCCTCTAAACAAAAAATAATTGCCCTGCAATCATGAGTATGGGGGAGTCATGGTGATGGTTATATGTCATCTCCTTTGCACATAAATGGGAAAGGGTTAGGCGAACATGGTATCACAAAGGTTATTTGCACCACCTAATCTAGGTCACATCAAGAAATTCAAAGAAAACTTCTGAGTTTACCGATACATTTTTAGCAAGTACCACATTTCCGAGTACGCAGGAGTTGATAATATGAGAAATACCAGTATTTCGTTTAGCCTGGCCTTTTCTCACTTTAAAATTAGTGCTGTGGTGAACTTTTGGGTAAAGGTTATATAATGTGAAACAAACATGTAGGAAGAGCTTTGGTCTAGCCCAAACTCGGCTGCCTGTTTTCATGGCTGAAAAACGACGCTCACTGTCACCTTCAGTCCTATTTTACTCTCCGTAAGAGCCTGACTGGCGTGTGCTGGTCTTGATGTTCAACCCAAACTACTGACTACAAGCAGAAGACCGCGATGAAAGATAGTTCATCGGTAACCATTGGGCAACATCAGCTATAATTACTTTGAGAGGAGGAGCTGGTATTAAACCCATGGTACATTCTTGGTGTTGGTCCTTATTTTAGTGGCTCTTATAGTCTGTTATTTTTTCCTCCCTCTAATGGCCAAGAGGGAGAGGAGATCCTGCCCTGGCAGCGGGAACTTGCTCCAGCAGACTCTTTGGTAACCGGCCCATTCCCATTGTTGATTCAGACTGTCTCGTGTTGGGAGCAAACCCACATTCATATACTTTTTTTTTTTTTTCTGTAAGAACTTAAATTACTTTTCATTGAATGTGTCTCCAGCCCATAATGGTCATAAAGGCCATCTGTGCTCCCAGGCGTTTGGCTCGCAAGCGGAGGACAGTGGATGCTGACTGGAGCCTCCTCTGCTCTCCACCTTTCAGTTTCATGAGTGTCATCAATACCTAGGCAAAACCAACAAAAATAAGACAAAAAAAGCCTCCCTACCACTAAGGCAGAATTTCTGCTTGGGTCATATTGTACACATATTGCACAAGCACATTTGATAAGGCAATATGAAAGTCTCTGGCAAGTCAGGTGTGTCTTATCTCTTCTCCCTCACTAGATTATGACCTCAAGAGTTAGGACGGGGCAACTATGACCCCTTGTTCCTGTTCCTGGCCTGTTCCTGGCTGGGATGCTGACAAGAGATGGGTCATTCTGGACATTTGGTGAGCAAAGACAGCATTTCCATCACCTATTCATTTGTTGTTGATGCTGCCAAAGTCATTCAGTATCATCCTTTCAATATAGGCACAGAAATGCCAAAACAAGTTATAATCTTCCTTCATGGCGGATGTCACAAGAGATAGAAAAATAAGGTATGTCACCAATGAGCAAATACTGTTCCCAGGGCTATATTATTCTCAGTTACACGTAGACTATATATGCTATATTTGAAATAAATACAACTGATGGATCTTATGTAGAAGAAACATTACTTGCATTGTTGCTATGTTTTAAAGCAGTTTATACTGCACAGAGTGACAAATACCAGCATACACGAAAATAGCCAGCTCCAAAAAAGGCTTAAAAAGAAACTGTCTCATATAAAACTATTTATAATACTAATCTTATTGCTGTAAAAAAAATAATCTTATTGCTGGCAGCAGGAAGAAGTCCACTCATTTCAAAGTGAGAAGCTAAGCCCTTTCTTACCAGCATGATATTAATCAAGATTAATAAAACTGAATGAATTGTAACAAGCAATTTATCTATTTGGGGGGGATTTTTCGCATTCAGCAAGTCTCACAGCACAGCTGGGCCAATAGAGTTCTCAATTATCTTTTTTATGTGAGCTGCTTTGTTTCACAATCTCACACATCAGCAAAATTCTGCAAGTGTACAGATGGCATATACCAGAGAACAAGAGCAAACTTGAGGAAATTTGTTTGGATGTTTTCAAATAAATCATGGGAGCATGTCTATTTGGCTCATATTTTTGAAAAAAAAAAAAGTTTTTTAAATGTAATTTTCAGCCAAATTGAAAAAAAGAAAAATAGCCAGATAACAAAGCAGAAATAGAATGAAGTGCTACTAATCCACAGACAGCAGAATGCTGGACTGCAGTCCAATACACTTGATACTAATTTATAATATTACTTTTTATATTTATAATAAGGCTAATGAGGTTTAAATAAAATTATCTCTTCTTGTTCATAGTGGTATAATAGGACTGTTAGATTTGAGAGAAAATGCAGATTCACATAAGTAGTAATTCAACTATACATTTACAGGTGACAATAGATGATAAAACAGCTGCTTTCAGGAAATAGTAAACAAATTAAAAAGGTTTTGTGCTGCCAGATTATTTCCTCATTTATTACTCCCTATCGACAGCAATAGATCAAAGAAGAAAAAGGCAGAAGCTCAGGCCTGGACCTTTGTTGCCCACATGGGTTTATTTTAGCTCTCTTGCTGGCTCTGTTTTGACCTGCCTGGAGGAGCCCTCTCTGTCGAGGCTCAGAGCGTGCAGCACAGACGTTCAGTTTCATGTGATAAAAACACAACTTAGTGGGTTGCAACTTGGTAGTACCTTGTGCTTAAGAGGGAGGCTGGCTTAAGCTGCACGGCTGTGTGCCACCCAGTGCCTCGTAACTCCAGCCCTCTTCCAGTTAGCAGGACAGAAATAACCTAACTATCCATTTCCAGAACTGCAGTTGTTTTTCCAGAGCAAAGATCTGGAGCCATGATGAGTGATAAACCATTAAACCAGATGGACCTTGTTTTGTTTAAGCTGTGTTACCGCATGTGATACTGTACTGCAGAAAAAATAATTAGTGAAGCTCACATTGCAAAATGCTGCAGGTAACCAGGGAGCTGGTCAAACTTCTGTGTAACCCAGAAAGCATTATATTTGGGAGATGTTTACACAAAAAAGAGTAGACAATCTGCAAATGGTTGCTAACTAAAGCCGTGTCATTAGTTATTAGTTCCCAGAGGGCAAAATAAGTATGTACAGGTTACGCCATTTGCCGTACATCAGTTCCCCGGGATGTCAGCCGGGTGGAGAACCCATGCTGGGGTCAGAGCAGGCAGATGAACCTCTACCAGGCCAGCAATAAACGATGGACCAGCAATGAAGTTCGCTCCACACTATGCATTCATAGCCAGCATCTGTGGTGAACTGATTTTATCTGTGTCCGCGGAAAGCTGCGATTCTGGCATCTGGGTGTTTTTTTGTGACGCAGTAAGGAAAAAATCATTCCAAGCATTTCTCTCAGTCAGTCCAATTAATAGTGAAGAGCAGGTTAAAATCCTTCAAACTGGCGGGACATGAGGTAAAAACATTATGTACAAGAGAGTATCTGAACTTCCCAAAGTTACCTTCCATGTGGTCATGTTTCAGTGCTCCAAAATCCGTGACCTGCTGGGAAGGGGATGGGGGGGAGGAGATCCTGTTTGTGAATCCTCCCCTTATGGAGTCAGGGTCCCCAGAATCACCCCCCAGGCAGCCTTACTCACACCTGGTAGTACAGACTTAGGGACTGAGGGAGTTTGGGACCTACAGGATGAGGCAGCAGCTACATCGTGGCTATGAAGGCACGATGGCACCTAAAATGTGAGCTCGGTGGTCAAAGAAGGATTCTGGCATCCTTTGCTACAAGAAAACCAGGGATCTCTCACATGGTGAATGAATCAAGAACCAGAAGGTTGGAAAAATTAATCTATCATTTTGTGACTTGCAGCATGTGAGGAGCTGAAAGCAATTGGAGTTCCTGCTTGTCTTCTGTCATAGCCAAACATAAATTGATTGGAATTCGGTGATGTGCGGTCTGGGGAAAAGCAACGTGTCTCACGCAAGAGGGCAGGCGGTAGAGAGCACATGGCTCAAATGCTGAACAAACGGCAGGAAAATATGCCCTCCCTAAACTTCATAAAATGGATTCTGAACAGATTGCAGTAAATCAAAGATACCCAGCCCCTCACCTCCACCCCAGCACAAATACTTCCTTGGAAACACCGCTAAAAACCCCAGCACATTCAGACTTAAGGCTAAAAAAAGCAGAAAACCGAAACATCCTAAGTTGCCTAGAAATTTGTGAAATCTGATTTAAACAACCTCAAGCTGACACAGGTTTCTCAGCTTTTCATGACCAAGCTTTGCTTTGGAGCTAGTCACAAATGATAACATTGGGCGAAGGTATGGGATCTACAGGGTCAGACACCAACGAGTTAAAAAAAACCCCACAACAGTTGGCAAAGTCCCCAGGTTGTGATCCCAAATACCAGCAACCAGGAAATACTGGACAAGAAACCAATACATAGAGGGAGAAAGAACAAGAAATTGCCCACGTATACGCGTAAGAACGCTTTCTGCTTTAGATGTGAGTTTTCTCCAATCACCGCAGCAAAATGCTGCACATGGTCACGTTTGTGAAGTTTTGCTGGAGACTAATTTTGTAACGGCAAAAGTATAAGCATGCGACAATTGTTTGGAGCCCTCCAAAGCTGGTACATCAAACCAAAGGGCAGCATGGACTGCTTCACGTGCCCAACCTCCTGGTTCCTTATTCCCCAACTACTTTCCTTCGTTCCTACCCAGCTCAACCCTTGCATCAACGCTTCAAAAATCTTTTTGACAAACATAATTCTTGTTGCTTTCTATCCAAAGACACGGCAAAGCCACCTGAAAGTGGGCCAAATACGGGGAAGTATGCCTAGACCTGACCCAAGGCTGTTGCTACCACCGGGAAAAAGAGCTGTAAGTCAGTGAGAGTGGGGTGAGCAGGAGACACTGGCAGCTGGAAGGAGCCAGAGAAAAGGAAGTGGGATAGACAGAAAAAGAAACACTCACTGGCTGGAAAGAGCTTGGGAAGGCGGGGGGAGGAGTACCCAGGTGCCAAAATATGCAATCGTAACCCCATGTATGAAAATTTACTTTTTTAGCAAGAACACAGTAAGAATATACAGATGTTTACATGCACCCAAAGACGCTGAATTCCAAATAAACTATTTCCAAGTAAGATTTTTTTAACTACAAATTTCAGCAAATAATCATCCTCTATCCACAGACCAAAATTATCTTTTGAGGATTATAAAATAAGAGTCACATCTACCTTTCTTAGCCAAGAAGGCATTACCTTCTTCTCAAGGTAACTCTCCTCATTAACTGATTAGTCTACTCCTTTCATTGTGTCCCGATGAAGCAATCAAATAAATGAAGCGGTCAGAAAAGAACGGGCGCTTCTGGGGGAAGACTTGTTTTTAGGAAGGTCAGTGCTAGAGCTACTTTATCGTCTTGGCATCCGTGCCCAGGCTGCCTCCAATGACACTGCTGAAGCTCCTGTGCCTGCTCCGATATAAAGAGCAAAAATCAAACTGCTGTTTGATTGCTCTACGTGGAGTTTCCCGCTTCCTTTCAAATGCATCTAAGGGTAGGAAGGGACAAGGGCCAGGGCAAGACCGGCAGAACGGGACCTCCTCTTGCTTTCTGTTTTGTAGAGAGAATAGCCAGAGCGTGGCTCCTAATTATAACCCCCAGCGTAGCTGATAAAGCCCCATGAGGACTATTTTATCACATCCCTGCCACCTAGTGCATCACATAGCTGGACAATTTGCATCCAGAGGACACTAAGGCCGAAAAAAAACCAAAACCCAAATCATTTAGGCCCCGAAGTCATGACGCAAGGGAAATTTAAAGCCCTATATTGCATTGTGAAGTTCAGATGCCTACAGCATTCCTAATGAGCTGTCCTGGTTTCGGCTGGGATAGAGTTCATTTTCTTCCTAATAGCTGGTATAGTGCTGTGTTTTGGATTTAGGATGAGAATACTAAGCACAGATGTACTACTAAGCTGAGCCTCAGAAGCCTTCTTCTAACCTCTGGTGGCTTAGGATGCATAGGTAACCACCAAGCATCTTCACAGGGGCTCAACACACACCACAGGTGCTGTGACCTTCTCGAGCACACACTCATAGCCCACAGCCGCTGTCATTCAGATGACATTTAGTGCCAGTGGTTCCCCTCCTTCGTATAATACCGTATGTAGGCAGAGCATTTGCTAAGGTCAACTACTATGTGCTAAGTCTAACTCAACTTCCAAATCATTCGAGCCCTCACGTCTACCTCCCCGGAGGGTGACTGTTCTGGGGAGAACAGACACAAACAGTAGACATTTTTCTCCCAGCCTGCCAATGGACATCTTTATAGTGCAAAAAACACGATTCTTTGAGTGTGGCCCGTAGCTCTTGAAATTTTGAAAGAAAAGCCCCAGATTCTTCAGTCATTTGGTTTTGAACTGACAACTGTTTGGTGTAAAACATAAATGGGAAGGTCTCATTTCCAGCTAAACTTCCAACCCCTGATGATTAACCCTACTTGAAAGTGGTGGATGCACGTTTGGAGCCAAATCAAAACCCCATAAAATTCACTGCAATTGTCTCGACATAGTCGATTTGTGCCTCCATTTTCTTGAGTGAGTTATACCATACCCAGCCTGCATGTTCTGAAATCTGAACAAAGTGACCGAAGCTGCACAAGAAATACAGGGACACAGGAAAATAAAGAAATCACAAAGTTGATTTTTTTTTAGAAATATATTTTGTAAGAAAACAATATTAACATTAAAAAGAAATGTTTATTATACAGTATAAAATAATTGCTTGAATTCAACTCAGTTCCTTATTAAAAAAAAGCCTGAGGATTTGTACGAAGCCTCAATCCCTACAGATTTGAGTCTTTTGCCTTCCGTGATTCCTACCGCATTAAAGAGCAGGTTTTCCCCACATCATCTTTAGAGCACCCAGACAAACTCCTAAAACCTTCCTCACCCCTTCCCCAACAAGTTGCTGTTCCCTGCCCAGATGCGCTCTAAACATCGCCCACAGTATTTGCGGCCCTCTCCTATGCCCCCCATACCCACCCTCAGATTCCATCCACCTACCTCTTTTGGCCAAGCAACTACACAAGCGACAACACGTGTTGCAGCTAGCTAGGAGTCTCCCCGTATTATTTTGTTGGCTAATACAAACAGTGGCCAGCCACTGACAAATAATGTGTAATGGCTGAGTTGTTCTCAGCTGTCTGTTCTCATAAAACCTGTAAGAACATCTCTTAACACTGCCATTCATCTGCCCAATCTGGCAGAAGTGTGCGGAGTTTTAAAAGCTAGAAGGGGAGACAAGGACAGGCAGTGCAATGACATAAGCTTCACTTTTTCAGGAAACTAAGCTAAAGAAGTCATTACTCAATTGCGGAATTTACAACTTGCAGATTTTGTTGTAGGAAAATATGCCTGTTCAGTAACTATAAATACCCCTAATACATTTCTGAGGCTTATTATGTATTAATTTTTAAAAATTTTTTTTTTTTAGGTAATGCCAGCTTTGTAATATCAATTACCCTCCAGGTTTGAAAGGCACCCAGTGACCAGCATTCTGGTGTAATTATTCACGACATTGGTGTGATTCCCTCCCCCGCCCAATAATACTGACAAGTTTAACAGAAATCTATTAACTTAAAAAGAACAAAGATATATATATTACATTTGCTAATTGCAAACAACCTCTTTTAGCTGCAATTTTTCCCATTGGGATCAAAAAGTGCACCAGTTTAACATGTCTGTACATTAAGAACAGTTTAAAACATTAAATATACAAACAGCAAGAGATTTTAAATATTTTGTATCAAATACTATAGGACAATATAATTTACTTTTTTTTTTTACACAAAACATTACACCTGAAATATAACTTTAGATATTACAGAATATAAAAATACATACTTTTTGTCTAAAAAATGTCTTTGCAGGTTCTGGCACAATGTAATACTTTAAAGGCACACCGTATTTTGGCAGTCTGGATTTGCAATTAACTGTGCAACAATAATACAAATGACCTGTAATTAACCTTTTAAAACTGCAAGGCCAGATGATCTCCCTTCTTCCTGGAATAGCCCTTTTAATCAGGTAAAAACTTAAGTTGAACCGCTTAGGTGTTCTGCAACTCATTTCTGCCACGGCCTGAGCTCTCCGACACTAATCCAGCAAAGCAAGAACAGGCTTAACTAAGCATGTGAAAAGCCACATCAAACACAATGGGATTAGTCATACTTTCACAATCTTTGCCGTCTCAGGGTCAGAACGCTCAACCCCAAGCAAAACTGAGCCCTAAATGCAAGTTGGGAGCCAAGTTCTGTCCTGCCCTATGTTTGCGCCAAAACTAGTGAGAGTAGCACAGGTTAAAAAGTCAGGGCAGAACTTGGAAACAGAAGTTCAATAATATTAATTGCTCTGATTTCAGCTACACCAATCTAAAAGTCCTAATGACTCTCCTGAAGCCGGTGGAGACATATGAAGTAAAACTGCTATAAGGCTGAATCAGGACAACTATAATTTTGCCCTTCTGTGCATTTGTGGGACTCCCAGTGGAGTCAGCACAGGGCAAAAACGTGTCTTTAGAGATATCTGGCTTATACAGATGCAATTGGGCTGCAAAAGATTTCCGGTTCTGTCTTCAAGTTGTTTCTGGACCACTAAAAACCCAAACAATTTTAAGCACACTAAAGAAAGATTCAGTCTAAATCCCTTACTTTAAATGCCCCAAAGTAAGTTGCTTCTTGTGATGAATCCAGTAGCAATGGGTTTGATACCTGGATACTTATCATCTCACCAGATTTTAATTTAAAAAACCCTCCTACATTGACAGAATAAAAATGAAATTCTGAATTCCCTGACCAGTATTTGGTGCTTCCTCCCTTCATCAACACATCAGAGCGCCTTATTTTAAGGTTTGTCTTAGTCATGTACACCATCAGCTGAAGCCCTCTTTTAGTCAGGTTTCCTGAAGTCTCATGATGTCTAAAACAAATGTTGGCATAAAGGTAGTAAAATCCATCTTGATTAACAATCAGCTTTCCATCACTGAATGTCATATTTGATAGGTTTGCCTGGCCTTTGTCATGATGCCAGGATGTGAGGTTCACTTTGCGAGTTCCTGAAGAGAGGGGAGAAAAAAAAAATAATTATTTATAAACATTTAATAAAACTCAACATTTAGAAAGCAATCCCCGCGTTTTTAGAATCAATAGCAACTACAGTTATATAGGCTAAAGTGAGTATAAGACAATTATGATAAAAATTCAAAAGAAGTTTCCCTTTTTCATCATGTACTGCCATATTTGGCCTGCTATTTATAACTGTCTGCCCTCCCACCAGAACAGCTGCTGGACCATGGTACAAAACATTTACTCGGCCAATAGTTTCATTATGCTAAGCAATTATGCAGCAAGCTCTGTACAGAAATTGCGTTCCACCTAAAACTCTATTCAAGGAACAAATACTTGAGAGGAATTTGAAAAGAAAAGTTACTAATGAAAAAACAGCAAATCTTGTTATCAGTCTTTAACCTGTAAGTGTTTGCAAGGAATAACTAAACAAAATCTGAAAACAAGTTAAACTGATAATTCCCCAAAGAGAAAGCTTCCCATACTTCATGTTCTTGTGACTGTACTGCTAGAAAGACAAACATATTTTCATTTGAGAACACCAAAAAAATGGGGGAAAAAATCAGTACGATTGTGCATCTTTAGTACTACACAGTAAGTTGCCTAGACTTTAGACAGCACTTCAAGTGTTTATGACATAACAAAACTTTTTATGCAAAAACAATGTTTAGACTTAACCCGGTGCTTGCATATACCAGAATAAGGCTCCACAATTTGGTTTAGTCATACCCTAGGTATCTAGAATAGTGGCCCGCAGCACAGTCCTAATACTTTGACAACTGTACAAATACTTATAGCTGGGCAATTATAGCTCTTTGGAAAGTAAACTCGAGATTCTTTGTCTAATATCTGGTGGAAGGTCTTGGAAAAAGCTTTAGGAAGACAGATGTGATTCTGGATGCATTGCTTTATTTTTCCTTTTCTTATTTTTATTTATTTATTTTAAAGTATCTTAAGCTTAAAACCAGAAACAATGAGCTGATATTCCGTGCTTGGAGGAGAACAGTCCCTTTCAAGTTGTCTTAAGCTGGAGATCCACAAATTAGGAAAGAAAATTACGATAGTATTCTCTGTCTCTCCATAGAACATCACGTATGTGGGCATCACAATACACGTGTGACAGTTACCAAGTCTGACTACCAAAAGAACAGATTAATAGAATTAAAATACGTAAACAAGCATTATTGAATTCCTTCTAACAGGTACACGTAAGCCTTTTCAGCTCTGCCTGCATGATGGTAAACAGGAAGCTGTCCCTTATCTGTTAAGGTGACTGAATGCTTTGTGAAGAGAAAAGGAGCTGAGAGACTGGAGATGTTTTGATTAGTTTGTCAGCTCAGCACTGTCACTGAAAGCTAACTGCACATATACAGGTAAAAATGTCCCCCCCGAAAGGCACCTCCTGGGTACTATCATCAAGCATCCACATTGTATCACCTCTCGGAGGTTTCAAGCTGGTCAAGTCTCAGATATTGTTTCATGTAGATCATGCACATTAGGAAAAGGTTCTTCATTAAGAGGGTGGTCGGTCACTGGAACAGGCTCCCCAGGGAAGCAGTCACAGCACCAAGCCTGTCAGAGTTCAAGGAGCATCTGGACAACACTCTTAGTCATATGGTTTAGTTTTTAGGTAGTCCTGCGAGGAGCAGGGAGTTGGACTCAATGATCCTTATGGGTCCTTTCCAACTCAAAATATTCTATGATTCCACTATTGAGGCTGTGCTAAGAGACGGCCCGGCAGAAGGTCAGATAGGCACTGAGAGAGAGCATTTGAGTCTTCCTTCCAAACCTGGTTACATTTGACACTTCAGTTTGGTTTTGGTGGCACAGTGTTAAGAAGCAGCCTGCAACACCAGCCCAGATAATACAGGTGCTGCAGTAACAATGTTATGTAGAGGTTTATCACACTATTTTCTGTTGAGGAGCATGCCCTGCAGCACACTTCCCACAGTCCCTTCCACCTCTCCAGCTTCACCACCATCCCATTATAGCACCCAGCTCATCTCACAGCCTCTGCCTACAAAAATAGAGGAACAGGCACCAGTGGGAGGAGAAGATCCAGCCAAGGCCCACGGGCATGCCCACGGAGGAAACAGCACGTCAATACAAAAGCCACACAGGCCCTGACCCCTTCTGATTCGCACAAGCCACTAACATTCTACCATTTATTCAGTGTAATACACAGGGCATAACACAACAGATGAGAGTTGGCCAACTTGTCCTCCTAACCACTAGCAATTTTCAGCACACAAGACTAACTCCATTTGCTCCCTCTGAGGCACCCACAGCAGTGGGTCCACACAGGCACCAGAAGACCTTACACCTTAGGCTCCCAGTGCATCTAAATGCCTGCTTAGACTATTCAGTACCCTATTCTCCCAACATCAAACCAAAACAATCTATTCCCACCAAGATTTCCATGGCATATGGCAGGGCCCAGTGCCCTCTCCTCCAAGCATGTATTGAGGCATGCCCGAGAACCATCAATGCTCACAAGCGTGCTGGGGAAAAGCCCCAGGTATATTTGATTAGTTGAAAAGATGCCTCCTGGATTTGTTTGTGCAGAAAGACATGAGGGGAAGTAGGGACAGGGGAATTTGAAAGCTATGAGTCTTCCCTAACTGCCAAGGGCAAGCAACTTCTGCATGTGAGAGGAATACTTTAATAGTAGTCCAGAACAAAAAGCTTCTGGCGTTCTTCCACAAAGACTTGAGCAAAGCACAGGCTGTCAAAGGCAGATCATAAATAGTTGCTCCCCTATGGCTCTAGTACAGCTAGGTAGAAATTATACAAGCAAAATCATACAGAGAAGTCATCTTCTGTGCAGTGCCTCAAAAAACCTTCTGAAAACCATCAATTAATTGGAAGTGACACTAAGATCTTAAGTCTCTTAGCCTGGAATTATTCACCTGCAAAAGATGCTGAAATAGGGGTACCAGGGTATACCTCTGAAGCACTGGGGGTAGCTGAGGAACTTGTAGAACTTCTTGCGCAGTGTTAAGTCTGCCAGAAATACTGCCCCAAGGAGGTTAGGCTACCTTCAAGATGAGGAAGACAGGCAAGAAATCACTGCTTGGATCAGAGGAGAGGCACATCAGAGATATGGGACAGAAATGTATATGTATGACAGAACAGAAAGGCATGCTAGCATGCTGTGACTGACTGGTGGCACACCTGGTAATTGCTAAGCAGTTTTTATTTACCTGGCAAGTAAACTTTTTAGTTGCCAGTCTTAAATCAAGTAGCAATTTTGAAGAACTCCTTAGTGGGAATGCATGATTCTCTGCTGAAGAAGGGGGAAGAGAGAAAATAGGTGCCACAGTCGCTTGTAACTGAGATGCTGAGAGGGGCTCTGGGTGAAGTTTGTTCACACTGTTTTGGTGTTGAGGGGAATATGCATCATTCATCCATGGTCAGGTGGAGGGACAGGCCAAGAGATGTTGGAAGATGGCCGTAGCTGTTTTGAGCAAGGGATTTAGCCTAGATAACTTCTGGAAGTCCCTTCCAACCTAAATTATAATGCTATGATTGTATTAACTGAGGCAGATGGGCATTTTGCCACAATTCAGAGCTTCAGAAGAGGCATGCCACAGCCAGCAGCACAGCACACAGATACATTGGTAGGAGTTATGCCATGCAACCTTTAATGGAAGGAGCGAGCAGGCTCTCAGCACTTCTGGTGGTAATACACCCAAATTTGGAGACACCAAAACAATCAGTACCCTAAAACACAGGGAGAGGAGAAAAGTGGAGCATACAAGTGCCAAATCAGCTGTCCATATAGCAGAAACTCTGAAACGTAACCCAAGCCATGGGACAGTCAGAAATGCTGCAATACCGTATCTTCTGTGATAAAATTTACTATGGAGCCATGAAAAAAAATAGCACAAGGTAAGTCATGTTGACAGAGAAGGAAGAGGTCAGAGAGATAATGAGTAAGATAGCCTTCCAGACATGGTAAAAAGCATTAAAAAAGTCAATACACAGTTTTTCTGGTAACTGAAGACAAATCAAAACAACATCTTGGATATTTGTGAGCATGAACTAAGACTAATAGAAATGAGTTTTAATAAAATTAATTAGTAAGAAGGAAGATGATGGAAGGGGAACATAGGAGAAAGTAGCCCTGTATTGATAATTTGTTTGCATCCTAGTAGCTTTCAGGTATAAATAAAGCCTGAGGGAAGAACCGAAGCATTGTTTGCTCTGAAAAACTGCTTTGGAGGCAAAGGGCAGCTAAGCCGAACCTGTAGCTGTAAATAGCTGAGAATACTACAGCGTTTCCTTAGACAGCTAAAGGTATCAATTCACATCCCAAATGATATATTTAACATTTACATTTATTTGTTTGTGATTTTCTCCTTTAAACTGTGACTAATTTCTGTAATCAATTTATAAACCAAAATTCACTGTTTTCATTTAAAACCTAGGTAGCATTTATAGTGAGCTCTGGAAAAAAGCAACCAGCAAGCACCCAGCTTTAACTTAATGCAGCAAACCTAAAAAATACACACAGCAAGCCAAACCACTATGGCTTCTGCAGCCAAGTGATGGGTGGGGACACCAAGACCTGGGAAGGGTTATTTTCCCCCTCCGTCGCACTCCCCCCAGCTGCAAAAGTGCATTTGGGGCTTGACATTATTGTGAACCACGTAAAAGGAAAATGTTCTCTCACAGACACTGCTCAGTGCCCCTTCATGAAGGGTGTTCAGTGGTGAACTACTTAAAATCCTGTTTGACAGTGATGAAGACTGATCTTTTTTTTTCCTCACATCATTTATTTTGTGCCAGTGATGACAGTAGAGAACCTTAAAATACTAAGAATAGATCTGTCCAGACTCACGGATGGCATAAAACAACCTAGAAGGATTTCAGACATGTAGGGTAAGGAAGCAGGGGAAGAAAATAGAAATTGCCATTGTTGTGGTTTAACCTGGGAGGCAGCTAAACACCACACAGCCCTTCACTCACTTCCCCCCCACAGTGGGATAGGGGAGACAATCAGGGGGGAAAAAAGAAAAAGAGTAAAATTTGTGGGTTGAGATAAAGACAGTTTAATAGGACAGAAAAGAAAGGGAAAATAATAATAATGATGATAAAAGAATATACAAAATAAGTGATGCACAATGCAATTGCTCACCATCTGCCGACTGATGCCCAGCCAGTCCCCGAGCAGCGGTCACCACCCCCTGGCTAACTCCCCCCAGTTCATATACTGAGCATGACGTCATATGGTATGGAATACCCCTTTGGCCAGTTTGGGTCAGCTGTCCTGGCTGTGTCCCCTCCCAGCTTCTCGCTGGCCGGGCATGAGAAGCTGAAATGTCCTTGACTAGTGTAAGCACTACTTAGCAACAACTAAAACATCAGTGCATTATCAACATTAACTCTATCCCAGCCAAAACCAGGACAGCCATCTGCAGTCAGAGGAAACAGGATGGGAAAGAAAAACTCCTGGTGACCCCCTCGGGCAATCTTCATCCTTTACGCCTGTCATTAACCTCTATACCACCAGCCAAGTGGGTACTGCCTCATACCAGTGAGCCTGATACTGAAGTGTCTCACAACCAGTAGGTTCAGGGTTCCAGCTATCCATAAGGATGCAGCCCCTCACTGCTGCAATGCCCACAAGGACCGCAGAAGCTGTGCTCGTGATTAGCATCCTAACAATGCTCTTCCAAAAGAGGCAGAAGCCATATGTACCAGATCAGGAGGGAGTATGTCCAACTCATCACATTGGTAAGAGGTTGATCTGCTCCAAGGAGAAACAAAGCAGCTTGTTGTCACAGGCACTGTATTTCTGACAGTTCCTGCAGCCTGTGCTATTAAAAAAAAAAGTGAAGAGAGCAGGCAAGAGCAACGCCTCCCTTGCCATTACCCACAGATGTGCTGTGTCACTCCCTAGAAGGTTAATGCAGTGATGCACAATAGCAAAAACTATCAGCTGCTAGCCCTGATAAAATACAGTGTACAGCAACATCCAGGTAGACTGCAAATAAATTCCCCACAGGAAAAGGTGGATTTCACAAACTGTGACACTGACACACTCCACTTCCGCAGATAGAAGTGATCTGTCTCTATGATTAGCAAATTAATCGAATCCTTCCAAAGACAAAATGCTAAGACGAGTTTACTGATAATGCATCTTCTACTATTGACCTATGTCAAAAGCCAAAATCCAACTGAAACAGAAGCTTGTCGGGAGGCATTTGAGCTAATAAGAAAGCTTGTAGAAGTTCTGACTGCCATCTGACAAGCTGCTTAAGCCCTCTGCTTATAAAGCTCTGGATCTTGGCAATGCCAATGGCACTTGGAGAGAAAGAATCCTATCCCTCCAGGCAAGAAGCTAACCCCTTGTGTACAGAAGTGCTTTGTCTTTAAATAGAGCAAGAGTAAGGTATTACTATGCAGGCTGCTGAAATCTCAGATTTCAAGCCTCAACACAGCATTCCCCTTTGGTTTGGTTATATAAAACAGAAAAGCAATGCACATAGCTTAATTAACAAGGAGTTCAGCACTCCAGAATGTATACATCTTCAGAGGAAGAAGACAGTGGTGATCAATGCCCTCTCCTATCTTGAGATCCTCTGTCTGATAGCTTCAGAATAAACTCTGGTTTATTTCTACCACACCAGTGATGACAGTTGTGTTGAGAATACAGAGAGAAAAATCTCAACTGGCAGTGCCCCAGGGCAAAAAAGGAAACAGTACTAAGATATCGTAAAACTGTAGGAATGAATCTTTTCCTCTGGAGAGTGTTCCAAGTCAGACTCATGTCTTGTTCCCTCATATTGTACTAGCGAGGATATTCCCAAAGCCATCCAAAGATACCTGTGAGTAGAGAATAAAAGCTCTGGCAAGATAAAAGAATGCCATCGTCTTACCATAGGGGCAGATAAAAGCCTCAGGAACATTTTTTCCCCCTACTCAATAGCTCAGAAACATACTGCACCCAAGTCAACACACTGACCAGAAACCCTGTTGCTCAGAGTACCATGCTATGATCTTTGATCTTTCTGCTGCTGGACTAGATGGATGCAGACAGACCCTTGTGAAGCTTTGCCGTGTCTGAACATCAGGAAGGCCCTGGGAGTCTTGATGCAAAAAAGTCTATACCAGCCCTGCAACATAATAATGAATGGAATATGACAAAACCTTTTCAACATGCCATTAGCAGAAGGAAACACTTGCTATAAATTCAGCCCTATGCTATGAGAGTGCAATGTACCCACAGAGGGCAGGGAATTAGCAGGCAAGTTATAATAATGACATTGGGACTGCAATTCTAGGTTTTCAACACCTCAAAATGAAAGATGTGCTTCCATTATGGCAAGTTCTTACACTGATGGGCACCTGACATGCATGTGTGTTGTGTATTCATATAAGATTCTCAGCTTCCAGATGCACCCTGAAGACAAATGCTGTGTCACCCAGTACAGACCCAATTATACTTCAGCGCACAAGAGGAGTGTTGCTGTGAAGGGGTTGAATAGGTGAACATAAGACATTCTTGAATTTTACAACAGAAAACAACACATTTCTTCATCTGACAACAGGACAAAAAAATCTTAGATTCAATGGAAGGGAAACACCTTCCAACCTGCAAGATCTGGATTCTGGCCAATCTTTGTGCTGGTATATCCTTGTATGTATGCATACATCTGTGTGTATGTATACCTATAGCTCATGTCCAGTGTGAGTGAAGAACTCCAGATGGGCCCCACTAGCCAAAGAAAATAAGAAACTTCAGAGGACAGCATTCAATGCATATCTTCATTCCTCACCTGAAGACAGCACAAAGAGGCAGGTCAAGCCCTCAGAGCTTGATCATGAAAACTGGTCATTTGAAACAGAGGCCATTCAGCACATAACGGACTGATGTAAGATACCTGAGGCAAAGGGGAGCTATCCTCCTGTGAACATTACCCCTACTGCCTCTGAAATCCTTTAACACATCCAATTTATTCTCATTATCAAAAGCCATTTCTGAAATCCCAGTCCGTTGCTGGAATTGCTGAACTATTTTCATATACTTCACCATTTAATACATTTATAGCAGTGTTGGAAGAATTCACTTAAAACTGAACTTACCAGATGGAATATTCTTATCATCAATAATGAGATGGGCAAATGGCTGCTTCTCAGGTTTGTTTCTCTTGTACAGATCCATTCCCAATGCTTCCATTGCAACTAGAGATAAAAGAATTGCATTACCTCAGAAAGACAAGTTTAGTAGAACTAAAATATTTCTTATTCATAAACCAGCACCTACCTTTTTCGGGTCTTGGTGGTGGTCTTCCCATGACACGCTGGACTTCCTAAAATGAGAAAGAGCCATTGCTTTGATGTTGTCTTGGTTTTGTAATATTGTGTATTGCATGTAATTTGCACAATTACAACACTATGTATGTGTATGTGGGGGTTGTTCTACCTACAGTATATTCAGATGCCTGGGATACATATTCTCATATTTACATGATGTATAATATGAACACAGAGTTTAGCTGCCACAATCAACTTATTTCCTCTGTCCAATACTTCTGATAAAGGTGGATAGGAGTCATGGTGTGCACGATCACTGCACTATTTATTGAAGTAGTGGTGACAGGACATTTACCACCTTTCCTACTTATTGCACTTGGAATATTTCTGTAAGTATAATGGAACAATGACTGCTAAGAATGCATCACATAAAACAATGGAGTTTATGAACCGATTTAATTACTTGGGGTCAAAAGATAACAAAAGAGGCAGTTCTACATAGGGACTAGCGTGTAATCACACTAACAACTAAGGGAAGCTAAGCTCTGAATTTCATTTGTGATGAGCTAAACGATGAGGTAAATGAAAACCTCCACCCCTCACACTTGACCACTAACAGGGAAGGTTGCAAGACTACAAGGCTCTATAATCAAGGCTCACTTCTAACGAGGTATGCAGGAGCTGAAGGATTAAGCATCTTCCACATCTGTACTGGGCCAAATGGACTGGGTGCCAGAGTTTGGAAGTATGCATTCTTCAAAACTGCAGATGAATTTTAACATGAATGACATCCATGCTATCCAAAAACCAAGAACAGCACAAGTAACAGACATCAGGCACCACAAAAAGCCTTGCTTTTAATAATCCACACCTGTTTTCCTCTTGAGAAAACATACAAACAGCAGTTTTCAAAAATCTAAGCAGCCTGTTCTTGTTACAAGCCAGGACTGAGCCTTGGTAATATTAACTTCAATCCTCGGTTCTGTCCCCTGCTCCCTCATGACTCTCTTCATCTGTTTTCTAAAAAACAGGGGTAATATTCTACTTGCTATTCAGAATACCTCATACCTTGGAGCCATCAAGATGATGTTTAATAAAAGGAAACATTTTGCTGAAGATAGCAAATCACAGCTCATCTTTGAAACCTAAGACTGGTCCTTTGTTTTGCCTTCGTCACACACATTGCTGTTCATCTGATTCAATACCATGTATATGCAATACGCCTCAGATTTGGCCAGATCAGCAATGTTCCACTGTGCTCTCAATCACTGCGGTGTCTTAGAATTTGAAATCCTGCTTTGAAAACACCTAAAGTCCTGCTTTCATGTCATTTTGCAGCCACAGTGAAATCTGTAACGCCTTAGTCGGTGCATTTATTACTCTCACTTTCCCCTTTCAGTAGGTGTTTAAATGTTAAACCAAAATGAAAAGCCACAGCAGTATGGAAGTTGTAGTATGACTATCAAAGCATAATACTTCAGCAGAGATATGCTGATTTTGTAGATAAGAATCATTAAGATGCTTTCTGCTGTAGAGACAAGAAAAGCAGAAGAATCGCAACTTCAAAAGAAGAAAAACTCCTGTCCACCTCCCCCCATTTACATTCACTTCCCCCCTCTGATCTTCCTACTTCAATGTCAGTTCTAGGAGCATGAAAATGAAGCTCAGTTCTAGGAGCTGCACACTGGCATCAGCCTCTAGCCACACTTGAGCTCTTCAACCTCATAAGAAGTAGGAAGATGACAAAAAATTGCAAGTACTAGATACTATGAAAAGTGGCAAAAGCCTCTGAAGAGAACAGGACATAAGGTAAAAGAGACTGGGAGATGGACCACACTCTCAGAGATTACTGCACCACACCTACTCCCAACCCCTTCCCTAGGAAGGGGAGACTCCTTTGTTTTCTTGCTTTCTTAATGAAACTTCTCAGATGTGGAGTCTGCTTTCATATCCTTTCCTTCTGGGGGATGTGATAACATCCTTACCTGGAGAGCCTACTGGGCAGATCCAAAAAGAGCTATGTACGTTTTAATCTCCTATTATCTAAACTGGTACTAAAAAAATCCTGTGGTTGGCAACTGCACAGCTCTTGAAGTCCCTGAACTGGCCAATTGCTATCCTCCTCTTAACCTACATTTTTCTTAGAAGTATAGAGTTCCACTTCTGCACATCTCCAAAGATGCTCTAGCTTGAGCAGCTGCATCCCTCACCTTCTGAGATCTAGCAGCCTGACTCAGCTCACCTTCCATGCGGAAAGGCTGTGGTCCTCATGAAATGCAGTCTGACCTGCTTTCTAACTGTTGGTGGTGCTGTTCATCTGCATCACCACCACTTGGTAAGCAGAACAGCTACCCAGGAAGACTTGGGTCCACAACCCTCCTTGTCCTGATGGTCTTGAGCCTGCTTTCCTGTTTCCTAGGAGCATCTCTCTGACAGGAACACTCTCCTGTACCCATCTTGAAGCTATGCTACTATGCAATTAGGAACGCAAGTGTCATTACAAGAAAAGGGAGAGCAAAAGCGTGAACCCAACACTAACACACTGGGAAGAGCTGGAGACTGGCTCATGTTCATTGACCCTTCTGTGTGCTTATCATTGCATTAGAAGTGGCTAGCCTGTGGCCAGAAAACAGAAATCCTCCATCAGCTGAGTTCTCCGAACACTGGACTAGTGTCAAGTTCTTTACTTGATTCTAACCAGCCCCACAAAATTTTGATATTCCTTTCTGTTCTGTTGCCCAGGCTTCCAAAAGGAAGCTGAAATCCACGAACTAGTCCTTAGATAACAGAGATGGAGCTGTGGGTTTCCTCCTGAAGAATAAGTAGTTCAACATTTCTCTTGATTTTTTACTTCATGCTTCTACAGTTCCAAGGTGCTGATACACAACCTGCCTTAGAAGAACATTTTAGCATGTACTTGCTTCTGAACCTGAAGGACTCAAGGACCACATTTTTCAATGGATGTCTGAAGATATCCAGATGTCTAAAGATGGCCTTATAGTGGGATTATAAAAATCCCCCGGTAGCCTTACTGCAAGGAATTAGGAGCTAGTATTTTCCAAATCTTTGAAGTATCAACTGCATTCTTTAGCACCTGCATGTCTTTAAGCATCTCATACCTAATCACAATGTACACTACCATTAAGAAAGCAGAAACAGCTCAACAGAACCTGTCACTAGGACACTGCTATAATCACACGAGAACTGCTGACAAAATATTACCAGTGACTTCTCTTAAGACTGCCACCACAGAACCATGTGCACTACCAAGATGTTGAGTTATTTTTAGAAAAACTGTACACAAGTCACACCACTCTTAGTCTTACAATAAGCTGCACTTGTATACCTTTGCATCATTTGCTCACTGCCAACCAAGTCAACTCTGCTGGCCTGCTTCCCACATTCTAACCTCCTTCATACAGTCACTGTTTAAACAACAGACCAGCAGCCGGTCACAAAAATGAAAAATGTGTCTTCCTTCATCCAAAAAACTTAAGAGGCCATTGGGAAGCTGCAAAACTTTCACATTTTAAAAGCTAAAATCATGCTTTAAGTGCCTGGAAAGTTGGGAAATGCTCTTTCCTCATCCACAGCAGGCTGCAGGTTTTAACCCTTAGCATCTCAGCCATCTTCAAAACAAAACCAACTCTTTCTCTTTAAGTTATGCCCAAAGTTGAGGATACAGAGACAAGGCTACATTTGAATACATGACATTTGTGAATGGTTTTTCCTCTCCTTTGACTTTTACAATATCTCAGTATCTACTTTGAGCAGCTATAAGTAGCCTTTTGAGATCAATCAGAAGAGAACCTCTCTGGACATTCATGTATTGCTTCAGCTGTGATCGTAAAGCTCCTTTATGCAGTTGTTTCTTCTACTGAGTGCTTTAAGTCCAGCTAATATCAGGAAGAAGTATCTGATTATCTCACCAGAAATTCAGCAATTTGAAGAATGCTAATCAGGAAGGAAGTGAAATAGAAAGTACATGAACCAATATTCATCAGAAAATAGTTTAAAGATCAGCACTACAACCTCTGTCCAAATGAGTAGTCTATTGCCTGCAGGAAAAAAAGGCATGTAAGGTGGTAGGACAGAAACTGTGAAACTTTAACAACTTAACAGCAATCACTCGTGAAACCCTGACTTTGTCTGTAACTATGTGCACTTTAAATGTCTGCTAAGTACATAGATCTCTTTTTAAGTGCTGCCCTGGAGGTCTAGCAAAGTACTCTGTTGCCATGTGGGAGACTAGTTTACGCCTGAACTCCCCAAACTGCTAGAAACTGGGAGTATTGCCAAGAAAAGTTACTTATGAATTGACCCAAGATATGTTTGTAGTCCTTTCTACTTCAGGCTCATAACAGACTTCATAAGAACTGTGGTTAGTGCATCTGGACTGCCAAAAGGTTTTTAGGGTTGCATGCAAAAAAATTAAGCAAACAGACAGGCTAGGAAAGTGTATTATTTGTCTGCTTGAAAGTTTACATGCAATATTGAAAATGTGCTTTCTACTGAGTAAGCTGCTCCCTAAGCAGTGTTCTTATCCTGAAATATGTTAAGGAATTCACCATTAGATTTTGATTAAAAGAAAAGCTTTAATTATTATTTTCTCAGGAGACAAATGTTTCCAGACCTGACCTTGCAGCCCTACTACACTGTTTTTTTCATAAGAGCACTTTCATTTTCAACATCAATCCCTGCTTTAGATTTAAGCACGAGGTCCACAGGTGTGCAAAGAAAACAGATGAGAACCAGTGCAGCAAGCTAAAAGCTGTAACCAGACCATAAACCTGAGCAAAAGCAAATTGTCTATTTTCATTTCCTGAACAGCTTGAAGTGCAAGACAAAGTATTGAAAAATCACAAAACTTAAACGGTATTTTAAAGTGTTCCATTTCAGTCTCTTAACATGCTCACAATTCAAATAAGGATACTGCTTCTTAAAACACACACAGGTTAGATTCTCCTTCAGGAAAGTGAAGAAAGCACAGACGATAGGAAACCTCTTTCAAGTCACATTAGCTGCATTCCCACACACAAAGGGCTAGCACAACTGAAGCAAGATTCAGCTGCATCTCTGCCCTTCATTGTAGCAGAGCCAATGAAAGACAGAGCTTACAGAACATGATAAAGTATATTTTTGCCTTAACACTGTTTCTTTCACTTCTCTGATATACTGAAAAGATGCAAATGTAACCCCAGGCAAGCATTTTCCCATTTTTCTGTGTCACCAATGTACGATGACAAAGCATCCAGGACACTGACCCAGCTGCTTAATACATTCTGTTGCATCCAAAGGAAATTTAGAGTCTGATTATTTTGGCAAGGGAAATTTTATTGTTCTGAAACTAATGGTCATCAGCCAAAAATGTTATCCTACTCACTACTTATCTTGGCCACGGACATTGCAGCATTTAACCTCCATCCAGAATGGCAGGATATGCAGCCTCAACTAAAGCCAATGCCTTTGTTGAGTAACCAGCAGCGAATGGCCAGAATACAGGGTTTCCCATTCACTTACTGTAACAAGCTTCTTACTCCGTCATGGGAGCTGCATGAACGAGCAGTTTAGTACACAGAACACAGAAGTAGGTGTAGTGTGAGACAGTCTATAAAATGCTGGAAGATAGAACCAATCCTACAGAATTAACCTTTTTTTTTTCCTTAAGCTTTTCAAGGAGGTGGCTAGCAAATGAGAAGACATGAACGCCTAGGTTTCTTTAAGTTTTGTTCACAAAAAGATCTGTCACTCAGGGTACTTCGTTAAAACCAAGCATTAGCAGAATTAAAGTACCATATAATTAGCTCAAGTACAATTCACTCTGTAAAGTGTACAGGAGTTCAGCTCAAATCTCATGTAGTATCCTTTACGAAAAACTGACAGTCTTATGCAGATGTGAAGAAGTAGTAGTGGACCTGGTAAGCCAGGAAAACAAAATACCATAGCAGACATTCAGCTTTCAAATAGCCCATAATTAGCACTAAACACTATCATGAACACACAAAGAGATCAAAGGCAGTAACTGCAGTAAGAGGTGATTGTGACATATATCCAGCTTGCCTAAGCTTCTTCATTAGGGCTGACTTCTTTAGCTGACTACTTCTGTTATTTGTGTTTGGGAACAAGCTGTCATTCTCAACTGCTGGGCAAAGACTGCCCGGTTATTGTGCCATGGCAAAGTAGCTCTTCTGCCAGTGTGGGAATGGACTGCACAGAACAGAGAACTGGCAAAGTGAGCAAAAAAAGAAAAAGGAGATACTATCCCTCATTTTGGGTTGCAGAAAGAGTAAGAAACAAGAGTTATCTCCTCTGTCTTTCAGGCAATATTTTGCTTGCTGATGATCTTGACTTGGGAGAATCTTGTCAGAAACAGAGTCAGGAAGATTGCTTTGAAAAAAATGTGGGACTGTTCTTTCTTATGAACATCCAAAGTGTTGGCAAACCTATACAAATATTAGGATAAATGATGACCATTCAGGCCCATCAACTAACTGCGATCAGTTTTCTCAGTGCAACTTCAAGTCTTCCTTCCTTAAAAAAAAAAAGTGTTTGAATACAGAATTGGTTAACCACTACCAGGTTCATGAGCAAACACAGTATGATCTTGAATGCAACTTCAGGTATTATCTGAACACCAGAAAATATTTTCTAGAACTTACCTCCAAATACAGACGTTGGGAAAAAATCTTGTAAGTTCAACAGGAGCACGAAATAAAGGAACACACAGTCTGTCTGCCACTTACCTTCTGCACAGCTCTTTGGAGAGCCTGTTTCATGCTTCTACATGATTCTGGCATTAACTTCGCTTCTTGATTTTCAAAGGATGTATCATGCAAATCTGTATTTTCTTGATGTCCAAAAAGTGTTCTGACACAGTGCGCGTGTTCTTTTGAAATTCTAGTAGGGTCCATCTGAAACAAAAATAAGCACAACCACAGTTTTAAGTGTCTGTCCAAGAGACATGAAGAGCATTTAAGTCAGGGAGAACTTTCAACCGTCTAAAAGTTTGGCACCTAGCTAAGTTTATTATCTAAATTTTCATTGTAAACAATTAAAAGAGAAAAAGTTCCCCACATGGAGGTTTATTTCATCCAACAAGTGTGAGAGATAGGAGAATGAATTATCTTCTGGAGTTGCCTAGTTCATTAGCTTAGACTGGTTATCTGATGTTCAAAAGTTAAAGATAAATCCCCCTTTTACAGTAAAATCAATAATCCTGAATTCCATTTTTTGACTACTCAGTGCAATATCACAATTATTTTAGCAGGCAACATACACAGCCATCCTACCTGTAAAAACTACAGTTTGCAAGATGACACACAAATGCCAAATAGAGGAACTTGGGGAAAGTATGTACAACATCTAGCACATCATTTTCAAGAGGAGAAACAGAAGAACAGAAGCTGGTTATCACTGCAACTATTTTGTGGGTGACAGAGATTGCTGCATGAAACAGTCAAAGTAAGACAGCACAAATTCAGAAAGACCAAAAGATGATAAAACTGTACCACAAAACACCTCTGCTTCATGGGACAAAGACTAGTAAATCTAGAATATCTGCAAGATGTTTTTAGCAATCAGTCTTTGTGATTGAATCAAATATACTTTTAAACTGTAAGTTTAGAATACTCCTGAATTCTATCAGTTAGATAAATTGGAAGGATATTCCAATGATTAGGATTGTGCCTTGGCAGAGTTTAATTGCATAAACATTATTTAAACCATTTCACCCTCTCTCTCCACACTCCATATACTTTACACTCAAGAGATATTAACCACTGTCTTTCAGAGATAGCCTAAGACTTTCAGCAATTGTTCTCAACTGGTATTTATTCCGCTTTTACTTCAGGCTTGAAGACAGGTTTGTGCACTCAAAACCTTGTTTAAGTTCTTTAACTGTATCAGCTGGTATAATAAAGAACATTTACTTCTATCTTTCTGCATAAGGTGGAAGGAACAATTTTATCTGAGAATTACAAAAGGTAATACATTATTTGTAATCATGATGTGGGAACGCCAAGACATTATGGATAGTGCCTGACCAGCGTTCAGTTTCCTTTTAGCACTGAACAAAACAGGTCATCAAAAGGAAGTTTTGCAGAATACAAAACAGTCAGAATGAATCACACATGTTATATCATTTGTTCACATGAACGTAAATTCGACTCCCTAACCCCAAAAAAGAACCGAGTTAACTTAAAAGCATAAGGTTATGATTACAGAGGTGCATTTAAGTCTACACCAGCCAGCCATCCAACAGGCACATGCTGCAGAGAAACGTTTGTTGCACAGGTGGCAACACCAAATGCTGCCTCATCCATCACCATCCTTCTGCTGAAGTCTCCAGATGAGAGCTGTTTGCCTGATTAATTCAGACCAGTGTCAGCCCCTGTGACCTGGTTTAGGTGCCTCAGTTATCCCTGCAGATTTGGAATGAAACAGGTCAGAAAAGGTTCACCTGAAGATCAGAAGATGCCATGGCTTTGAGCAGAGGGGTAGAGATGAGTTACAGAATGGCTTGGAGGCAGTAACACCTTCCTGGGATGGCCTGACACAGCTGAATCCAAAAGAAAATCTGTGTATAGCCATTACAGTTCTATGAATTAAGCACTAAAAACTACACTAATGACTTCTGAAGTCAGCTAGAGCAGTGCAGCCCCATTAACTGTTTAAACTGATCTAAACCAGCACCTCTGTGCTCTCACCTTCTTCACCACAAAATTTCGTTCCTGGTTCTCGATCTCCTCTTCTAAATCAATAACCTGTGAGGAATTTTTGCTGATCTAATTTCCTGGAAGATTAGCACCCTGAAACCAACTCACTTCAGGTATCAGACGAGCATCAGAGCCAGTACAGGGACAGGCATAGGAATGAAAGAGCAGGAAGGCAGCATTAGCTTTAACGACTGTAAAACTGCACCCTAAAAGCATCTCCCCCAGTATGTTCCACCAGTATCCAGAACTCAAAATCAACTGTAAACTGAAAGGAAGAAAATGAAGCACAAAATGTTTACCAACAGCTGATAAAAGGCAGTTAATACAGAATGACCTGGGTTGGAAGGTACCTCTGGAGGTCTCTAGTCCAGCCCCCTGCTTGAAGCAGGGCCAACTTGTAACTTAGGTCAGGTTGGTCAACGCTTTGTCTAGACAAGCTTTGTGGAACTTCCATCGATGGAGACTTTCAACCCCTCTGGGCAAAGTGTTCTACAATTTAACGACTTTTATTGTGTAAAAACACTGGTTTTGATGTCCAGCTACAGTTATTGCTGCAATTTATGACTGTGCCTCTGTTTTTTGCTGGGCACTTCTGAAGAGCCTGGCTCCATCTTTAGGTAGCTAAAAACAGTGATTAGCTTACCACACCCTAGTCTGTTCTTTAGGTTCAAAGAATCCAGTTCTCCATTTCTGATACACTACCGTCCCTACCTATCACAGGGGACTTCTGCTGCACTCACTCGTTTGTTGATACGCCTCTGGTACTGAGGGACCCCAAACAGGACCCATTATTCCAGATGTAGCCTCTTATGTTGGGATTGTTAGAGACCTGAGTGAATTAGGGTCTTCGACACGATCTGGATGTCTCTTCCCCTCTCCACACACACCACGCGATAGAAGATAGAAAGCCACAGCAAATAACTGCCAGTAGATACTCATTTTTATCAGTAATCCTACTAGTGAGAGACTATTACCCCAGTTTGGGATTTATTTAAACACATCTTCTGAAAAGTAGACAAGAAAACTAGGTTTTACAACACAAAGATCATGAAATTTGCAAAGGCCTGAGTGCCCAGCATGACAAATCATGCGTAGTGTAGACTTACAGCTATCACCCATCAGCAATCAGTCAAATGTGTCACAAAACACTGTGCTAGAACAGTAACAGCAGATTGTACAGAAGCACTTACTCAGATTACAGTTTATCTGCTGAAGGCTTAAGACAGAAAACCAGCATCTCTGCACCTACAGTTAAAAGACTGAAGGCTTAATGGAAACACTGTAACTGATAGCTTCAGCACCTTAAAGCTCTGCAGCTCATCCTGACAAACTGCAAGTCTCTAGAGATTGAGTGTTTGATAAGGTGAAGCTCTGATCTTGGGACTAGCTAACCTACCCGATTGCCCTTACCTTTTTCAAAGAATACCTAATCTTCACCACATTTAACCATGGAAATTAGCTCGCTTGACTGAAAAGGCATTCTCAGAAATCCTGCACCTTGTATGTTACAAAGAACATGTACTGAACTGCCATGGCTGTAAACCAGTATTATCGAGCACTGAGACGAAAACTGTGGGCAAGAAGTGATGCACAGAAAAATTTTCAAGTTCGAGTGTTCTGAGAAGAACTTCTAAAGAGCCAGACAAAATACCAGAATGGTCTACAGGAATCAGCTTGCTAACGTGCAAGGCGCAGAAGGTGAGCCTTGGAGTAAACAGAGACTTTGGGCATGAAGTGCTAAATACTTAATACATGGAAGAAACATCAAGATGCAACCAAAAACATTGGAGAAAGCTTTATAACATGTTAAGTAAGCTAAATACCCTAGAGGAATTAACCTATTTAAACAGAGGACTGTCTAGCTTATTTTTCCTATGTTACTGTTGTGTATACATCCATTGTGTCTGACCTTGGAATCAGATCAAATCTTTCAGTGCCCCTTGATTTTCAGCATCTCTAACCATTTAGTTGCATCTCTGGACTCCTTTCACCTAAATCAGGGCAGCCAAAATGAACTCCAGCACTGTGGGTGAGACCAGATGGATTTACAGAATTAAGAACCAATTTTCTGATGTTAAAAAGATCCATTTTGATTTTAAAAGATACAATACATTCCATCCAACTTTACCTATTAAATGTTGTCTCAATTATGCAATGTTACAGTATCATATTCTGTACTTACTCCCCATAATAAATGTTTACCATTTATACTTGTACTTATTTTCAATCTTAAACCAACTTCCAGATTATCAAATATCACTTTGCACTCAACGACCTTTCTTAACCACCAAGAAGGGCTTCTTCCAGGTTTCCAAAAAGTGCTAATGATACCCAGCAAACTGTTTTCTGTTAGCCACTGCTCTAGCACGCTCACAAAACATTAGATGAAGTCTGAAAGGCGATTGTTTAAAAACATACTTTCATTAAAGTCAGAGTTACGCAGATGCATGAAATGACAAGAAAAATCTGTCTTCCAGGTCCCCATTTATCCAAGTGTGAATTTTGCAGTGTGGTAGAACACAACATTTGTACAGACTTTTTTTTTAATGGGAAAAATGGATAAGCTTGGAATTCCACGTTCAACTATGGGAGTTAGACATCCAGTTTGAGCATTTCCAGCTTGTTCCATTGCCCTCCGGTTCAGTCAGTGTTAGACCAAATTCCTACTCTTTCATGTTCTAAGTACACTAAGGAAATGGGCCAGAAAGGAAAGTTTAAAAGCAAAGCTTTTGGAGACTATACTTTAGCATTTACCAGTGAAAGTTAAACAAAATACTTTGCTCTCTCACCTTGTGCTGTGCATGACTCTCTATTACGTGATGATCTCCAGCTGCTCCGAGTATCTAACTAAATTTTCATGGCATTTTCATTGATCCTGAGCAAATATTCCTCGTGAAGTATAAGCAAAACACACACTTAAGACCAATGCATTTTGTTAGTGTTTAGTTTCTTGGATTCGGTACATTGCACAAGATGGTCCGAAAAGAAAAGCCAGAACATCTTAATGTTTTTACATTTCAAACACTATTACCAGAATATTGGTAAAATTCAGTTCTTAGCTTTTTCTTTCTTTTTGGATATACCAGCTCATTGTCTCATTTGCATTGTGCTGCATTATTTCTGGGCCACAAACATGTGTTTACCCGTGAAAATCTAGTGTCAGTCTTAGTTATGTCTTGTGAAATTCCAAATGCTCAAGCCACAAAATAAACAAAACTAAGGAAAAACCAAAACCTCAAATATTGTCTCAGCTCATATTGTGTCATGATCCAGCCCAAATGATTTTATGCAAATACAGATAAAATGTGTATGGTAAAACTGAGTCAGAGTTTACTCAGCCTCTTAGGTAGACTTTTAAAGAGCTTGTAAAACATGTAATTTCTTAATATCAGCCTACACAGTCAAATCTTGCTAATTCACATTTGGTTAATTCACCAACCAAACAATTCAAATCTTTTCATGCACAGCTTCTACTATTAACTTCTCATTATTTTAACAAAATACACCACAATACTTAAGTTCTGTTATTAAAGTACCAATTTAGATAGCTGAAATTTGTACTGAGAAGTACAAATTGAGATAGCTTAATACAACTAAATTTGACAGCAATCTTTTCAAAAGAAAGAGGTCAGATCATGTCCCATATAAATAAAACAATCTTCAAGACAGTTAATTAAGACTTAACTTCTGCAGGACCTACTATATTTTTTTATCTATCTTATTTCACAATAAGAAATTGGTGAACAAATATGGATTACCATATCTAATGATTGTGAATTATGTACTTACTTCAACAGTATACTTATTCTATTTTTCAGTAATGGCAAAGAAGACATTTTCTCCATTAGAAATTTTTCAGGCAATGGCTTCAGTCAAGTCTACATCTAGCTACATCGGCGCTTTTAGATGTTTCAGAAGTTCAAGTTTACAAAGGACTCCATCCAACAGCATTGCTCCAAATCTACAGGAACAAGAAACTGGCAAGAGAATTAAGCTGCCAAACACAGAATTACACCCGGACTATGTAATTTTTCAAATCAAGGAAGCAGAAGAAAAATAGTCATTATGGTAAGAAAGATCTTTTTACCCTTTGTTAGGCATGTGTGAAGCACTGACATGAACCTACCAGAAAGAGTCCTTAATAAGGGGGAGGAGGTAAAGAGAATGGAAAAATAGGGTTTTCAAAAAGTATACTTTGGTTAGTTGTTTCAATTGCAATGGCTCTCTAGCCTACTAATCAACGTATAGCTGTGCATTTCTATGAGCTATGTTTTGACAAAGATGTCTTTTCAAGTTCATGCAGATCTGAAGTGAAAAGCATTTCTCTGCCACAAGCTGAAGTAGGCATTAATTCATTCCACTGTCAAGCAAACAAGTAACTTTAAGCTACTTTACAATGAGTCCCAGAAATTAAATGTCACTCTTCTGAAGCATACAGGATATGATTAGCTAAGTACCATATTGCTGTTCCATTTTATTTTTGTAAAAGCAGCAAACACAAAGTCATTGTCGGTAAGAAAATATGAACTGGTCTGTATAATAAATGATCAGCAGCATTGCCGTATATTTGATAGTGATTCATCTCTTTAAGTGGGTATACATTTGTGCAACATCTGGTTTCAGAGTGCACTTGATTAAGAAATCCAGTCTGCTCCATCAAGACGAAGCGCATCCACCTAGAAAGTACACTGAAAGAAACAGGTTTCCACTGCCCGCTGGCTTCAAATGAAAAGTACACACAACAGAAGTACCACTTCCATGAAGGCAGTGAGACCTGTATTAACAGAACTAATTAGCATCCGATGAAAAAGCCGAGCAGAAAGCTAACACCTAGCCCCGAGAAGCAACCAGCCAGTAGCCCCCCACTTCCTCTGAGAGGGCTCAGCCGTGTGGGGTAAGAGACACAGCAGCGAGTGAATCCAGCCAGCCAGCCGAGCCGTTTCCAAGAAGCAGGCTCCTCTTCTCTCTGAAAGCGTAACCGCTCGTCACCTCATCTCCCCCACCGTGATACCTCCCTGTGCTCCTTTCTGCACACACCATTGCCACTTCTGAAGCATTCCCTGGCAGGCTTGCGGCCTGGCGGGCGAGGGACAGCTCTATCTCAGGAACGAGCTCCAGAGCTACAGCGGGCAAATCGGGCCGATGCCCGCTAATGCACAGACCCCGCTCCGCAGTGCCCCTGCACAGTCTGAAGGACACATGATCCCAAGTGGTGTTGTGTGGTAGCTTTTTTTTTCCTTAAAGACATTTCTCCTGCTGGTGAAACATTTATGGCAGCCAAAGACCTCAGCCACATCAAACTGCTCTCCAGTGAATAACTGAAAGCTGATCAATAAAAACCAAAGCCCTGCAAGGCTTCAGGTGAAGGATCATGAAGCTGCTTCCTGAGTCGGGGACCCCGCACTTCCGACTTCGCTGAGAAACCCTCTACCTCAACACGCGCTATTAGGCCACAGCACTACCTAGAATACCTCAGGCTGAGCAGCTCCAGCGACCAGGGGATAGCGCAGGCCGGGCAGGGTCCCGGGAGCCCTCCAGCCTGACCCCCTCTCAAAGCTTGGGCCAACTTCAGAGCCAGACAAAGCTGTTCTCTGCCCTTTTTTTAACTAATGTCCTCAATCCCACCGACGCGAGCACCTTCGCCTCTTCCGAAAGGGGTGGGAGTGCGAGGCGGGCGCTCCCGCCCTGCCCGGCCGTTCCCTCACAGAGCGG
>NW_008824665.1:2239877-2243174 GCF_000699105.1 Pygoscelis adeliae
CTCCTCGGGGAGCGAACCTCTTCCCCTCCCCTCCACCATGAGTGAACAAAGTACAGGCAGCCCTGCCTCGGCCGGCTCCTGCCGTCCCCTTGCCCCCTCCTCACCCTTGCCCCCGCTCAGGTTTGTGATGCACCCGGCAGCAGAGGCCTCTCTTAGCCCGTGGTCACATCTGGAGGGTCCTTTTCCCCCAAATCCCGGGGTACCTGGAAGCAGCGCACACCCCAGGTGGGCCCTTTCGGTCATCCCCTGGCCCCTTTGGCGGGTCGACGTCCTCAGGGGACCAAAGGCCTGTCAACCCCTCTGTGTCTTAACTCGCTCCTCACTCAGGCCACGCTAAAATGAGCACAAATGGTGTTGACTTGCGCTGTCCAAAACAGGCAACATAGTTCAGAGTCCTTTTAAAGGACTGGGGTAACGAAATGGCAGAAAGCGGTGCTGGCAATTGGCTGCCACTGAAACCAGATCAGAGCTTCCCCATCTCCCCTCACACAGCCGGTCTGCTACAGAGGCGTTTCCAAACGCTTGGTTAGGAACAACATCTTCCTGCGCTTCCCATGCCCTGGCTTGCATTCAATACTGAAACCTCTTCCTCGTAAACTCATGCTACAGTTTGTAGGTACTTTCTTTCTCATGGACCTCTGGGGGTCCCATTTAGGTCAAGTCTCCCCTTCATATACTTGCTCATTTAGCATTTGTCTATTTATAGTCTTTCCTGCCTTCATGTAGTCTTTCCTCCCTCTGGACTTTCACTCATCAGTTTATCTACACTTTTGGAGATGTGACTATCTCTTCAGTAGATCCATTTTATGTGCCTGACTAGTCCACTTTGTGGAAAGCGTTCTCCTAAATCCTATGAAAGTGCTTGTTGGAAAGACAGTGCAGGTATATTAGGTCTGCAGCCCTGTAAAATTCAGTGGGGAAATGGTCCAGACATAAAAGCAAGTGAGTTGAAGTCCGGCTCAGGCTTTGAAGAACATGGGAGAATGACAAGATCCATGTAGGTCATTTTGACGGTAGAAAAACAGTCTAATTTTTGACTCTTGATACATGACAGAATATCCTGTTTAGGTCTGCCTAAGCTAAGAAACTGAGAAACTTTACCTCCCAAAGAGGTTGACTGAACCAGACATGATTACGTGCTCCAACAAATTAAAGGAAACTGTCTGAAATACACCAAACCACCACGCAACAAATTACTATCAAAATAAGCTGATACCATTTAACACTGGACCCAAATAGTGCAATAACAATTACTTCACCAACAATGAGACACATCTGAGAAATGATGGTGAGAGCACCTGCTTCCCAACATCACCCACCAGGAAGTCATGGAGCAATAGCCCAACCTTGAATGGCTACCCCTGTCTCTTCTTTCCAAACGCTTACATTTATGCTCGAAAACACTGGTAGCATTGTGGTCTGTAGAGAATTTCAGGAATTGTTTCTCTAAGCGTGTCTCAACTTTTCTGAAAACAAAATGAAGGTAAACTAGCCACCATCCCCTGTAAAATAACTGTGAAAAAAACCTCACATTATACTGAGCTGGACACCCCTGAATGAATTTTACATTGGTCTACAATAACATTTTTTTCAGGAGAGGAATCACAGTGAAATAATTTTTTGAAAGATACAACTGTTTTTTTTAAGAGTCTACGACGTTTTTAAAATCCAGTCACCAATTAGTTATTAAACTATTGATAAAGGAGAAGTAAGGATAACATCAGTGATGCTAGCAGATGATTTTTGATGCTTTTATTTGAGAAGAAAGAAAGACCTCTGCTCTTTTCACCTTGGAGCTCAAATCTCTTCCTAATGAAGAAGGAAAAAATTGTGTAAACTCTTATTTTGCCACCTTAAGACTTTAATGTGCTCTTCTAGAGTCTTACAGAAGGAAACCCAAGGAGCCTTTCACTGAAGAGCTATGAGGATCTCCAGACACCATCTTTAAACACTTTATTATATATGAAAGCAACTTTCTCCAGAAAAACATGCTTCCTCCAGGATCACTGCTTCATAAACTATCTTCTTACTGGCACCATCTTTCATATTATCATCACTATGCCACACCAGGGAAGCATTATGTCTGACCTGCATGCCTAAGTGATACCAGCCTTCTAACTGGCGTCTTATGTATATCAAGCCCATCTATTTCATCTTCATCCACAACAATTTCATCCTCACCAAATCACAGATGCAACTACAAGCATCCGGGTACTTGTATCCAAGCACCAGGATATCAGGCTCTTCAGGAGTCACCTCAAGAAAAAGACTTTAACCTTCCCACCAAACCTAGTGGGTGTATCCGAGGATACACTAGGATAAATAGATGACATCTGGACTGAAAACTTGGATTCCCTCATTGATTTCTGCCACAAATTCAGCAACCAGAATTGCCCATCAAACTATCTCTGGAAAACTTACTTCAGCATCAACTTTCTAGACACCAAGGTCAACATAAAAAATAGCAACCTTCAAACTACCATATGCAGAAAATCCACAGACCAACACACCTCCTTCCACAAACCATCAGCTATCCAAAACACACTAGAAAAACTGATATGCAACCAGCCCACAGACATCACCTCATTTGCTCTGAGGAGGACATTTATGACACGCCCTCACAAAGCTACAGATGATGTTCATCCAACAGTGACGCTCCTCTAGGACTGCATATTTGAAGAAGCCACCTAAACCTTGTACAAACTTACTACAGTACAGAGAGAAAATCCCCTACTGCGTATCACATACCACAATGTGCAAGAAATGTATACTGGAAAATGTTAACAAGTTGCAACTTATGTTGGAAGAAAACCATACCTTGAAATGACTTTTCCTAGAAACACCCCTCCTTCCCTTCAGTCGACACTCATCATCATCAGCTCCATCATTGAAAGCAAATTTCCAGCAGACCAGCATACGCTGGCTAGAACCAGATAGCCTGAGAAAATCAGATCCAAATCTTGCCACAACCCTCATGATAAATGCCTGCTACATCAGAACCACCAAAATCCACAGATCCTACACATGTGCATCCCAAAATGTCATAGGCATCACACGATGCATTCATTGTTCTTAGGGAACTCTGTGGGTGAAACCAAACCACCACCATGTGCTACCTAATTAGGAAAGAACAGCGACACCCACTTACCAGTTGGAAAATTCTTTTCCCAAAACAACTACTCCGTCTCTAACCTTGCAGTCCTGACACTGCAAGATCAAAGATGGGCCAGAAAACTAAGATGTATAACTCTATCAGGTAGAAGACACCATATCAGATGAATTCGAGACAGACTTCTG
>NW_008824665.1:2243892-2282929 GCF_000699105.1 Pygoscelis adeliae
ATCTCTAGTCTTGCAGATCTTCGATGGGTATTACCACTTCCTCTGATCATTTAGTTTCTGTCACCTCTTATACTCTTAGCAGGGTCAGGATCACCCTCTGCTCCCAAAATAGGAAACATTTTTCTCTCAAATGTCTGACTGATTAAAACAACTAAGTGCAATTCAGAGCAAATTAACCACAATTACCTTCATATTGTCTCTGTTTTGGATGCAAAGAGTAGTTCATCTACCTGAAAATGAATCTGCTCTATCTAATATCTGCTTTACCCAACTGTATCTGTTGGCCTAATAAAAGATATTCTCTTCCTAAAAAATGTGGCTTGCTTTGGATTGTGTGAGGACTAATGACATAGGTAACAGTTCCTGTGGACAAAGTCCTGGCTCTGTAAGGTGAACTCCTGGCCCTTGAGCAGAATACAGCTCTTTGTTATGGTCTACAAAATATTTGTGTTG
Source organism: Pygoscelis adeliae (assembly GCF_000699105.1). NCBI lineage: Eukaryota > Metazoa > Chordata > Aves > Sphenisciformes > Spheniscidae > Pygoscelis > Pygoscelis adeliae. Next base: position 2,244,346 of record NW_008824665.1, read on the forward strand.
CAGGAGACGATCATGAATATACTACCTGTTGCGATAAGACTGCATAACTGCTAGGATTTTTTCATCATTTTGCTTTGAAGCAAAACAGGAAACAGTGTTTACATGAAAGGCTGTGTTGAAAGTAGGTTCTCATCGCAAAGTCGATTCTCATTGCAAAGACGAAAGTCTTGAAAAATCTGAAAATGTCAAAGAGTAGCAAGCCTGCAGGTCAAAGTAAAACGTTAGGAAAAAAAAGTCTTTTTTTTTAATTTTAGTTTGTTCTCCTTCAAAACAGAGAGAATCGCTAAAAGTTCTTCTCCTGACCTACACGTCAAATGAGGCAGCATTTATTAACTCAGGAGAGATTATGCAGCTGAAATATTCCATTTCAGTAAAGCAGGAAGTACATCCATCCAACTGCATCATTTTTTTAACAAGCATGTGTTAAACGTGTTTATGTTATAAACGTAAGTGTTATATTCTTACACCGGCGAGATTTTATTCTGTGGAGCGATGTTCATAACTAACATCTCTGCTATTACTATTGGTTGGAAAATTATTTCATCAGCAAAAGGTTGTTTTATACCTGGCACAAATGTTTAATTGAGGTGTATCAGTTTTGAGCATGTTTTGGACAGTAAGGTTTCCAAGGAACAGAATGGACTCTGTAGGGAGCGTAAAGAGAATCCTGTACTGAAACCCTGATCTACTGAGTGTGAATAGGGACATTTTGATGCAAATACTGAAAATATTCAGAGAGGTGTTTTCCATGCATGTTAGGAGGAAATGAAATTTTACAACCTCCGAAATCGTCATGAAATGGACTTAACCATTTTTTTCACTTCTCCTCATGCTATACAGTGATTAATATCAGTAAAAGTGTAAGTGTAAAAAGAAGGGTGGCAAAGTATGGCCAATAACACCTAATGCCTCACTGAAAACTTATGCTTTTATTTAAAATAGTGTTCTAGAAAAGGCTAGGAAACAGCAATTGATATACCAGGAAATAATTGCTATATTTGAAAACAGTGGAAAAATGCATTAAAATGTCATTTAAATTTCCCAGTGAATTGCCATTCTGCTTCTTTCTAGTCCAGTGGGTATGACAAAGGTCAAAACAATGAAACTGATTTTGAAATCTCAACAGAAATAATTAGTATATTAAAGTCTTTTAGGATTATGTAAAAACTTTTAATTTAAGGTAGTAGAAATAGGTTTTTTCCCCGTTCAGGAAAAAAATAATTGAAATTAAATTGTAGGAATGTTCTTGCATTGTTTCAGAACTGAAGTCAGGAACAGGGTGTTGGGGAAAATACTGAGCAATAAGTAAGAGAACAGTTCATGTCTGTCTACATCTGGTAAAACCAAAAAGACCCACATTGCTTATCAGTAGTTGGAGTCCTCAGAGCCTGTTAAAAAGCTCAGATAAATTGGTGAATATATTTTTCAGGACTTTAATAGGTTTTGGATCAGGTTTGTCCAGTCAGAAGGCTCAAAGTCACCTTATATGAATTTGCACAATTTATTTCTGCATTGTACAGGCTTCACACATTGGGCTTACATCACCTCAAGGCCTCTTTTGCAGAAGAGGGATTTTCTGGATATTTCTTTAAGCCAGATATGCTGAAGCATTTCTGTATGGAAAAGATTCCTTTAGTGTCATTTGACTGACATAGCACATCTCTTTATAGTGCCAAAGTTTGAAGTATCCTCAGCTAGACAAGGTCTGTGACTGAGTTACAGGTGACATGCAGAGCTGTGAGACTCCTGTGATGCCTCATGAGGTGGAGTCAAAAGACAGATAGGAGTCCATCCCAGTGATTACAATCCGTCCCTGCAGCACAGGCAAAGCACTTTGGTCGGAAGAGTTTGATATTGGATAAAGTCACGCTGGTCAAATTATAAATTCACAGTGTTTCAATTTTATTTTTCCAAATAAAACAAAACACCATGCAATACAATAAATTGATTAAGTCAAAGCATTGCAGAAATAGTATTTTTCATTAAATGGTGATGTCAGAATTAGTCGAACATTTTCTGTCTAGTTTCACTGAGCAGCCTTTCCTTCTCCATGACTTTATGATGAAATACATGGAGCCCTAAGTTTTTTTAAAACCATCTGCCTAAAATTTAAGACTCCAATTTACAATGCAGTTAGGAGCTGTATAACTTTACCTTCTTGTGGCCATCTTCCGAGCCGCTACTACACATCTACTGCTTTCAGCACTGCCTAGAAATGGTGAAATTGCTCTGATGCCAAGGAAGAACCTGTTGCTGCTATTACTAATCCAATTTGGTTAAGATACATACAATTGAACACAAATCATCTGTTGATAGCATTTGTGCCGGAGGACAGTTTTCTCACACAGGCGGTTAAGAAGAGCAGTACTGAGTCAGACGGAGATCCATCTAGCTCACATTTGCCTGTGTGGGTGGCAGCTGCTGCAGAATAGGAGTAGCCGTGTCCAGCTATGGAAAGCAGTGTGGCTAGCCCAAGCCCTGCTCTTTGGAAACCAGACTGCAGTTCCCTGGGGTCCGTCCTTCACAGGGACGGCTTTGTTAATCAAGTGGAGTCTGAAGCTCCAGCCACCACACTGGAATTTCTGGGTCTGAGACTCTTGAACTGGTTGGAAAAGTGGTTCAGGCCAAAAAAAAACCAAACCCAGGATCATGTGCTAGCACCTACAGTTCACCATCCACAGCGACAGGGAGTAGAACAGTTGCATGTTCATTCAATATCCAGGCTCTCTTGCTGTCCAAGAAACCAATAGCCGCAAAATCAATAGTGAGTAAACCCAACTAAGACAAGAGAATAACGTTCTGATTTCAGAAGTAGCAGTGGCCAATAGTCTATGCCCAGGAAAAAAATAAAAGAACAGGGCAAGCATGTAATTAGACTCCCCAGTACACTCCAGCAACTTGTGGCTCAGAGCTGTCCTAAGCCAGCGGTGGTATTTTTTGTATTTAAGACTGTGCCTGAAGATGCCTGAGGATTCTGATGGTGTCTGTACATGTGATGGAGCCTCAGTGGGGCACAGACAAGTGGATGTGACACAAAAAGAAAAGACACAATACAGCAGCAATTACAGCAGAGAATATGAGTCAGAAGCTGTCAGACATACCCAGCAGTGCTTGTGGCTCGCAAGAGGGGACACAGAGTACCAGATGATGTAGCAAAGATCCCTTAGAGAGGGTACTGAACAGGGAAGACCTGGAAACATTAAGTAGTGGATGAAGACTCATGGGAAGAGAGCAAGACTGAAACACTGGAGGTCAACACAATAGAGAAGCTTCTTCTTCAAAGATAACGTCCCTAAATATGACTGCCATTGTTAGTACTAAGTACAAAGTGATATTTGAAAGGAAGTTGATTGAGATAAATTAACTGTCCACTTGATGTAGACAAATCTTTATCTTACAAAGGGGACATGGCATTCCCAGGGCATATGGGATGAGGAAAGAGGATCTCCTTTTGGAAGAGAAAAGGCTGTATGCTTCTACTCTTCCCATTTAAGTTTTGACAGTGCTCTCATCTAATCCCATCAAATTTCACAAACTACTATTCTTCCATTCATCTCACTGGCACCAGTCATGTCAGTAGGTGCTCTCAGAGCACTGGACTGTGCTTGGCACAGAACAGCCGTTGGGGAGGAGATGCTGGGCTCTCCCACAGGCACACAGTTTTATCTACTAGGAGAGCACTCCACAGGATGTGGGAGGCTTGCCTTCACATTCCTCTTTTGCCAGTGGGATTCAAGCCCACACATATTCCAGGATCCCCGAGAAGAAATCCTAACCACATATCTGTGTGCTGGCTGAAGGATGGGCTCTCCCAGTCTGCACGGCAGTTTTAGGGATTTGGAAGAGGAAGGGAACAGGAAGAAGGAGAATGTGTGTGTGTGTGTGCACGCATGGGTGTGTTCCCATAAAAAGCACAGTCTTCCTTAGAGTCAATATCTATCTGGAACATCTGTCTTCATCTCTCACTTCCTCTTTTCTCCACATATTTCAGTGGTTAAAGCATGGGACAAGAGCATCTGGATTCAATTCTGCCTCCATGAAGGAAGGCACAGCAGCATGTCCCACTTCCCTGGAAAGTGGTACAATCATATGCTCTTCTGACGTGGGAGCAAAGGCATTTGCGTAAGCCCACCTGTCAGAGCCGTTCCACATTGCTTGGAATAATTAGAAGGAAAGAAAATCGAGGTTTTCCGACTTAGCAGAATGCTCAGTGCAAAAATGAGATGGCATGTTTTGGAGAAGGATTTAATGTAAATTATGATGTGATGTCAAACATACATCCCTGAAAGGGATGCAGGGCTGAGGTGTCTCTCTTTGCAGATGCCTGCCCTGATTATCAGCCTCTCTCTTTTTCTGCTTTTCCTCCACAACACAAGGGAACTCGCTGCTCAGTGCCAGTCCTTGAGAGTTTCATTCCAAGTACCTGCTATGGAGAACATAGAATACAGACCCAGTTCAGGACAGTGTTGGCCACTGCTTTGGCAAGGATTACCTGAAGTTTGGTGTCACAGTGCTCAACATGGCAGCCACAATGCACTGCAGATGACCAAAGCCTATGCGGTAGCCAGAGTAACCTGCTGAAACACACATCCACTATTTTTTTCGTCCTTTATCACCTCCTTTGATCCTGCAGCCAGTGCCACTTAATAGTTCAAATGAAGACTGTGGTAAAAGCTGCCCAGGAGTATTACAAAGCAAAGGCCACCTAACACCGTAGCGTAGTCAATAGCAGAGAAAGGCACTTGTACTTGTTACCTTTTATTTGTAATAATCAGTTATCGGTAGGTCGGTAGTGCTAAAACTTGTATAACCTCTTCAACAAGCGCACCAAAAGTGCACAGAATCAGCAATGGTTTCAGGTACAATGGAAGTAGAAACCAACTCCCTCAGCATCATTTAGCTTGGGGCCTGAAGAAATAGGATAGATTATTCATGAAGAAACTATACATATGTACATCATACAAAAGCACAATAAAAGAATGAACTGAAACAGGGAATACTGCTGTTTATTCTGCCACACTTTTGAAGATCTGGATCCTAAAGATGTATCACAAAATACTTTGATGCCTCATATAAAGGCAAAATGTAAAAATAATACTTTGCTAGTTGAGAACTTCTAATTATAGTTTGAAATGTTTGCATTTGCTTTATTTACTCAAAAGCAATTGTCACCAAGCTGGTGAAGTTGGGTGAGACTCCAAATACAATGCTCTTGTTCCAGTGCTGTTTCCACAGGGGGCAGGGTTAAGGCCCCAGTGAGATCTCACAATCTGTCCCAATCTGATACCCATGTTCAAAAAGGACGATTTCAAACTGGAAGCAGAACAGAGAAATGCTACCAGCCTATCAGAGGAGTGGAGACCTTTCAAAGTCAAGGCTGAAGGGATATAATTGCTAGTCGTAAATACGTTAGGGATGCAAGAGAGGAAAAAGAGCTTATTTAAACTAAGGTCTACAGACAAACAACTGAATATAAACTGGCAAGGAATATGTTTAAGCAGGAAATCAGAAGGCAGCTTTCACAGAATCATAAAATCACTTAGGTTGGAAAAGACCCTTAAGATCATCAAGTCCAACCGTTAATCTAGCATTGCCAAGTCCACCACTAAACCATGTGCCTAAGCACCACATCTACACGTCTTTCAAATACTTCCAGGGATGGTGACTCCACCACTTCCCTGGGCAGCCTGTTCCAATGCTTGACAACCCTTTTGGTGAAGAGATTTTTCCTAATATCCAATCTAAACCTAAAAGAGACCAACACCCACCTCATTACAACCTCCTTTCAGGTAGTTGTGGAGAGCGATAAGGTCTCCCCTCAGACTCCTTACAACCCCAGTTCCCTCAGCTGCTTCTCGTAAGATTGTTCTCTGGACCCTTCACTAGCTTCATTGCTCTTCTTTTATCCATTTAAGAAGTGATTTTCTGGAATAACTTACCAGTTAGAGTAGAGGGGGCAGGGGACCTCTCTAAAAACCTCACTAGATAGACTTTATCTGTGAAAGGGATTATTTAAGCATTTTGTAAGTCTTGCAATAGCAGGGGTCTATCTCAGAAGGTCTTTTCCAGCCCTTCTTCAGTGTTGACTTCTACTTATGGATGTCAAGTGCTTTCTAATACTAAGGGGAAGATGCTACTGTGCTTGTGCAAGGTGCATGTACCGTGAAGCACAGTGGAATTACGTGGTTTCTAGCTTAGGGGAGCAGAGTATGAGGATCTATACAATAAGGCTGTGTTTCATGCAATTTTAAAAAGTATAATAAGAAAGAGTTTGTATTGGACAAAGGCTGAACATCTAGGCATTGTTACCAACATGAATGGAGAGATTTAGAGGCTGAAACTGCAATGCAAGATTGCAACTTTAAGCTCTATGCAGCTTTCTTCCCTCAGAGATCAATCCCTATTCTGCCTGTAACTGGCACAGAACTGAATCGCGCAAAGAAAAGGGGAAGTTTCAAACTCTTACGGTAAGATAGACGCCACTGGTGGAAAGACCTCTAGGTTAATCATTCTGCAAATTGGGAAGTGAATCTGGAAAGGAGCACAAGGAGAATTCTGCTCCATGCAAATGCTCTGGCACTGGAGCCAACGTGCACTGCAAATCCTTGGACTGTATATGCAGGCAATGGTTTTATCTCCCTCTTTTACAAAACAATGTCCCTGGCAAAAAGTCGACAGCTTAGCCAGCTTAGCACTTTTATTTATTTTTGCTCTCCAGACATCTTTTAATGAAAAAAAACCACTTGGTCCAAGGTTCATTTCTAGTTACAAGACTCACCATTAATTAAATGGCAGTTTTTCAATCCCATCACCACACTTATGGACAGCAGAGTTCAAGAAGTTCATGAACTGGTTCCCCACAGTTATCTTGAACATGAACTCAGTGTTTAGTCAATGGCTTAGAAAAACAAGGCTGGACAGCTGGTCTCTGCACTACTTACCACAGTCTCAGGGCAGGGACGGAGGAAATTTAGAGAATATATCCAAATAGAGTCTGCAAGATTATTCAAATCTACAATACATTCGCATAGACGTTTGGTATTATTTGCTCTAGAACTTAACGTACACTGTAATATGCTCCCTGTTTTATGAAGTGTGAAGGCTGACATCTGAAATTAGTGCTATTTCATAGCCCGGTATCCAATTGCTACATCTGGCTGTGTCATGTAGTCTGGGGAAGTGCCCTACCACAAGGGCTTGAGCCACAGAGGATGGTGAGACAGATGAAGCTAGATAATCTTTTTTATGTCCATGAGGGTCAGTCTTTCAACACCAAGAAGAACTAAAACAAATAAACAGAAATGGGACACGCTGTAATTAATGGCTCCAGAACACAATAAATCTGAACAGCTTCTTATTTTCAAACAGTGGCTCACTTCAGACTAAAATGGAAGTTTAGAGGGGAAAAAAGGTAACCTAGTCATTTCTTTCCTCTTAACTATTGAATTGGATCTTTCTGACAGAACCACTTTCAAACTAAATATGCACATAGACAGAGCACTGCCCACACCTAAGGTCTCTGTATATATGTATGCATGTCTGTTCCAGTATGTCATTTGAGAGGCTTCTTCCTCGCCCAGTGTTTCCTCATCCTAAGAAAACATCATGTCCTCATGCTATAACTGTGTAAGAGCATTTAAAAAATGTTGCCACGTGGACTTAGATATCCAATACAATTTGATTCTGCTCAGTTTTTTTGTATTCTCTGGCGATGCAAACCAATTTTTCTTTTAAAGTCCTTAAACATCAGCCTTGAGGAAGAGATGGAACAAATGGCTGCAATTATTTTCAGCGCAGATGACCAGATTCACACACATGTCACCTCAGCTCTGTAATACGACAAGATTTCCCTTATGAGAAACTAAAGGTTAATTCGATGGGTTGATAAACATGATTGATGATTAGTACTGTCCCCAGCCCCCAAACACACGCGTGCATGCACACACATATATGGAAATTGTAGTCTGGACTCAGCAATCACTCTCATCTTCCCGATCATATGATTCTGAATCTTACTTTATTGCATGCTGGTCACTTTTAAGTTTGTTGAGTACAACAAGCCTGATTCAAAACACACTGAAGTCGATGAAATATTCCCATTTAGAGTCAGAGACTGCCTCCTTCTCTTCTACACCCCGCCTCCGGCACCCCAAGGCATCGTCTCTCCTCCTCCTCTTTGGCTTTGGCAGTGGAGAAAGAAGGGAGGAAAAGCGGGGAAGGGGGAGGAGGGACAAAGTGAAATTCCCGGGGAAGGCTGTGTCACTTGTGCAAGCTTCATGTTCTGATGTCTGTTCCGATCAAGCCTGTGATTCTGCACACTAACTGCCAAATATATACTGCATGATTTGAAGAAAAGCTTCTGGTTAAACATCAGTCTTTGAGGCTGGCTCTTTGGTAGTGTGATCTTAACAACTGATTTTGAAGTAGTTTATCTCATTTTATTATGAAAGTTCAGGCAGCACCTCTCTGTGAGATGCGTTAAATCCCCCCCTGGGTTTTTTTTTTCTTTATTTTCAAGTGCTCCACTCATGCGGATTGTCAGTGTGCCAGCCCTTGTTGCAAACAGCACACTGTCCTTCTGTGCCCTGGGCCTCCTGGTTGGTCTGGGAAATGCAGTGTGCTAGGAGTTTCTGGCCTCCTTTGGGGTTAGGTATGATGGTCTCCGTTGTGCGTAAGCAAGTGGTTTCAATCCTTAATTGCAATGGGGAAGTGGTCAGACAACATACAGTCCTGGCAGGATAATGGCAAAATGTCTTGGAGGAAAACCAGAAAATAACAAATACGTTACATATGAAGTGAATATGTATTTCTAACATAACCTGGAAAATGTGTAACTATGTTATGAAAGCAAAATACAATTTTTTTTTTTTTATGGTGCTTATTTGAAACTGGAGCATTATCTCATGCTGTTCCCTTATTCCTCTTTACAGAAATTAAAGAAGTGGTCTAAACATTTTCTTCTTACATCACAATTACACAAATCCAAACACTTATTATGAAGAAATGGATGTGGGTTTTGACTATAATTACGAATTCAAAGTGAGCTGTCAGTCATCAGTAGTGAAGCACCAAGTTACAGGATTTTGCCTTGTTTTATCTAAGAGAGACAATTGCTTCATCACAGCAGAACACTAATACCTTGAACTAGACAGCTCACCTCTTCCAAAGAGGCAGGAAATCTTTCACAATATCATTTTGGTAACTCACTACATCCTTCTGAGATATGTTTTACTTTACTCACTTTACAGAGGATTAAACAGAGACATGGAAAACTTAGCAGCTCTAAGTCTCTCTATAATTCAACATGACAGCTGGGAATTACTTCCAGGAATCGTGTTTCCAGTGCTTTCTTACCATCACTTTAGTGATTCTCTTGAAAACGTGCTGGCCGGGATAAAATCCAGCTCATGCTCCCAATCTTGTTTGTGAAGCTGATTATCTGAATAAACACCAGTCATCATGCACATCCCTGAAGGGAAAAAAAAATGAAACAACAAACAAGCAACAACCTCTCATCTGAGATTTTCAAAAAGTGAGCTACTTGGCCTCACAGCTCTCACTGCTACTTTCAGACAAGGCTGCACATCGTTTATAGTCGGGCACTTTTGTGCCTGAACTGTTTTTTTTACAGGTGTGGATTCATTCTCCCTCCTGTTGACCTCACTTTGTATCCATGATCACTTCACATCACAGACATTAAGGTGCCAGGACATTATGTATATTAGGTAATACAGGTAATAACAACACTAAAGATGTTGGTGTCCATTTCTCAGCTGTCGCTCCTCTCTCCCCAAGTGCATTTCTAAACACATCCGTTATCATTGTGCTCATCTAACAGACAGGGAAATTGAGGCATGGTCACTTGGGGGTGGTCTGGAGACCAGTTCAACTCTATCAAGAAGCTGGGAAATGAAATGAAAAGAGGTTTCCACTACCAAATCCCATAGACATCCCATTTGTCAGTGCTGTCTGCTCTCAGCCCATGTAATTGTCTGAGAGCCAAGCCAATGTTACCTCAATACAATGCATCAAGAATATGTATACAAATATTAATAAAGCATCAAGACACTAATTCACCTTCTGAAGTGATAGACAGCAGCTTTGTCCTCATCCCACTCTTCTCACACCTGCTTTTCTGCCCTTTACAGAGTGGAACTCATAAACACACATGAAAAATTGTACGTCCATGAGCAACACCGCTGGTTTTAAATCACAGGCTTTCCTGGCTATGTTATAAATCCTCTGGCTTGTTCAGTAAAGGTCCAAGCCTATCTCTGATTTTATGTGAGAAATGCACAAATAATAGTAACTCCTACTTGGTCCCAGTCAAAAATAAAATATCACTTGGAAGAAAATAATTTAAGACTCTTTTTGACAGTAGAAATTATTCCTTTATTGTCTTAGAATATATGCACAGAAAGAGGCACAAGGGTTGTAGTTTAATTCAGCAATAAATGTATTAGCTTACATCACCTGAGCAGTAGTGACAATAATTCTTACAGAGCAGGTTGAGGTCTCATCCTAAATAATTTCTGTCTTCAGAAATAAGGGAGTTGGCACCTGATGCCAGTGGGACTGTGGAGTCATCTTGTTCTACCGGAAGAGGTGCATGTATGCTTCCAGTTTCTCCAGGACATGTTTTGCTCTAAAACCACCTTGATTCTAGAGGACATGTGTGGATCTTTATAGCTTGAAAAGTATTTATAACACCTTGTGTCGCTACCTGTTGCCTGTTTAACTATGACAACATGAACAGCATACCCTGATATATCCAGCATTGCTCCAGCTACTCCAGGAGAAGCCAAAAACCTGAAAAGGAGCTTTCCTTAGTCAATCTGGCACTGGGTAAAAAATTCTTCCAGACTTCCCACAAGGCAACACCCCTAAGATATTACAAAACCTGGCATATGTGGAAACTGCTACTCCAGGGCTGGTTTGGATCTATTTCCCAGTTTCTATATGCACCTAAAGTTTATAATTCACCTGAAGTGCACTAGCTTGTTTGCAGCTCAGTCACCACCGTGTGGGGAGAGAGGAAATACCCATTTAAAAGTCGTTAGACTCTTTACCTGCCAGTCCAAATGTCTTTGCTGATATTGAAGAGCTCCACTGTACTCGGAGGCTCTGCTCAGCCTGACCAGAGAATCGCAATTGAATGGATTATAACTGCAGCTGCTGTTTTGTCTACATTTTACAAGAAAAAAGAGGAGAGGAGAGGAGAGGAGAGGAGAGGAGAGGAGAGGAGAGGAGAGGTTATATTACTTCAGAGTTACATTTCTGAATTAAAAATGCAGCATTTTTATGAAAACGAGGATTCTTCTAGAAAAAAAAATCTATATATTGTGGGGGAAGAAAAGAGCAGTTCTACTGAGGACTGTTTTTGTTTATAATCAGAGCCTTTTTTTCTCTTCACACTTGGGATTGACCAAGTACTGCACATAAAAATATCTTGGGGAAATGTCACTGCCATTTTTCAATATATTAGAACGGTTTCAGATGGCTAGAGAAAACTGCTAAGACACTTTCCACCCAAGATGACATTCAGAGCTCTGAAGCATAAGTGAAAACAGCAAATTGGTTTGTGCAGTTTCCATTTGCTCTTTTCACTTGCTTGCAATACACCATTTTCAGTATTAGACCTCAATACCTGGGGAGTTAGTTATCACTAAACAAGTGTAGCGCTCCATTCTGGTAAGAGTTTCCCAAAGGTCAAGTGTTGTTCACTCTAAAACTCTGTTAAAATTTAAGTTTCAGGTATGGTTTTTAGAGGTTACATTATATGGTCTGTATGGGTGTCACTATTGGTTGAATTTTTGGGGGGAAGATGTGGATTAAGCCTAAAATTAACCTGAAAGTAGTTCTGCAAGGCACAGTCAACATATTAAAGAAACAAACAAGAAAGAGTGGGCAATTCATATTCTCTGATACATTTTTAATCACCAGGGTGCAGATAATTGGTAGTTCCCAGCAGACATTTTAGAACTCTTCAAGCCAGCCAAGTTTGAAAGCTAAAAAGGAAAATACCTTTGTTGCAGGATTGCCTTCTGATATTTGTAGTCTCGTATGTATAGCTAGGTTATAGTGTCAAATGAATGTGTGCTCTCCACCCTTTTGTAAGTCTTGAAGATAATACTGGTACAGCTAAAGGTCCAATTCAGTTCCAATTAAAAAAAAAAAGTCAATTAATCTGGCCAAGAATATGTAGGGTTAGACACCAAATGTCTGCTTTTAAAAATCTTTATTTTTCCATGTTAAAAATAATGGCATTTAGCATAGAAATGAACCCAACCTTTTTTACTAGTATTGAATAGCCATCTGCCAATATGAAGAAATATTACATAAATTTGAGGAAAGATTACTTTCCTGAACCCCAAGTGGCAACCGAATTCAAAATGCTGAAAGAAAAACCCAGAGGAACCACTCAAAATAAAGACATTAACATCATGTTTTATTGTTTTAGTTCTTTGTAACTCAATTTCCTGTTCTGTAATCAATTGCTTAACCTTTTACTAGATTAACCTTATCTTCATCATTAACCTTGTCGAGTAAAAGTGAGAGCAATGTGGCAGATGCAGGTTAGTCTGTTCCCACAGTAACAGGCAATCTACTTACAGGGTAAATTTGCATAGTATTGATGAGCCTGCATCCCAGCATGTCTCGCAATACAGCTGCGGGAGTCAGTTTAAAGATAGCTGACAGCAGGGAGGAATTGTGAGGAGGAAGGCTCCCATTTTCCAAGCACAAGCCAGAGGGCAAAGAGGGGGTGGTGGGAAGACAGTTGATTACCTAAAAAGCTCATACATAGCTTTTCTTCTAGATCACACCTTGCGCTTGCTGGTTTATAAGGCAGCAAGGAGAAATCAGCTTTGTCACCAGTAGACAATGCAAGCACAGACAAAGATCCAAAAAGTAATACACGAAGTCTACGCTGCAGCTTTCTGGCTCTCAATGTGAAGTCAATGCCAAGTTAGGTACCTGCAGTAGGGGTCTGTGCATCATTAACACCTTCTCTCTCTTTCTTGAATGTGAAGTCATAGTTTGGCTTTCTTAGGTAACAGGTAGCCTGAATCAAATCTTCCTCTCTTGAACTCATAAACTGTGGTAGTTGCAACACCGAAGTAAGGCAGCTATACCGAGAGATCTGAATATGATCCAGCCTCACCAGCACCAGCTTTGGAATCCACTTTTAGATATAGGGCAATGAATATCAAAGAATTCAAGAGAACAGAAGTGAGAACGGTCAAGTAAGAAAAAATACACAGGCTCATTGAGATTTTGCATAAAGCAACATCCTTGTGACTTAATCCTGAATTTGGAAGTGTATTTGGGTTTGTTTTCTCAGCTAGATGGATGCCGAAGGTGGTTCTGCCTATCTCTAGTCTCACTCAACACTTTTTGTTATAACATTCTGATTTAGCTTCCTATCAGTCAGTAGATCTTTCATTCTCCAGGTTGAAATTGTTGATGTTGGATACCCCAACTTAAGGGTAACTTTAAAAAGAAAACAACTAGTCAAAACCATTTATTTTGGACATGGTTAGTGAGATAGTAGCAGCTGGCAGACAAGAAGTCTTTTTGCACTACAGATGTTTCAGCATCTGGCTCTAAAGGGATTTTCCCTGCAATTATGTTAAATTACCCACAAACTCAGTTTCTCCCTTAGTTCAAATGGCAGAAGCCCATGTACTGGATTGAAATGTTCCAGTCCCTCAAATTCACATTGCACAATGCTGCTGAGCACTGGGACTTCTATCCTTTCAGTTTCCTTTTTTAAAAATCTAGGAAGGAGACACACAAATCTGTTAAGAGCATAAAAAAGATAGCTAAGTTAGGAAACATGCAATGTGCATATACATCGTAGCACTTTCTGTATATATCAGAATCATATACAATTTTCATCGTTAGAGTATTTTTCCATTGTTTATTTTCTGGCAAGCCTTATTTGGAGATATACATGTTTTGGGGAAGGCATCAAAAGGTAGAGCATTGTGCAGAACTGGCCAGACTCTCTCTCTAAAGCTTCAAGCAATTCAAGACCAGCTCCCACAACGAAAGTACATTGTGTGACCCCATGGAAGTGGGCAGAAATGTGCTTCCACAAATTTTTTTAGCCCAAAACCAGTGGGGTCCTCTGAGAATCAGCTGTGCAGCCAGCCCATTTCATAGTGAGATGGGAGATCCCTGAATATCTCCTGGCTGTGAACTCCTAGAGTTCTTGTTCTATCTATCGCTCCAAGGTCTGCGGTGAACCTCCTGTTGCTATCAACCTGATGAAGATTTTGCTGTGTGGCTCTGCGTAGGGCCAGGAGCACTAGCAATTCCTGCCGTAGTGCTTGTGTGGCTACAGCAGCGGAGCAGTCAAGGACAACCCGCTGCCACAGTTTTGCAACAGAGCTGGTTACAGTAGAAATTTTCACACTTTTATGCTGTTGCCCCAGCATCTGCTTGTGTGGATGGCAGGCTCATCAGTTTGCAAATGAGCTGGAGGAGCCATTCATATGATGCACAGAACCAAGCAAACTGGCCAATGTGTCTGACTTTATCTGCCATGCACCAACTTCTCCATATGCAGAAGAGCCACAAAGTATGAATTGTAAATGGCTGGGGCTGTACCCTTGAAACAGGATGACCATCAATCAGTACCAGCCCCTACCAGCTTGCTTTTTCCCCATAGGCGGGGATTTGGATTACCAGCAGCCAACACAACAGCACGTGCTGATCTCATGGTCTAAAACCCCAGCACAAAACTCATGATCCAGCCATGCCACGGGTCATCATAAAGCAAGAGGTAGTGATCCAATAGATGGGAATGCTTATGTGTAAAGGACTGTAAGATGGTTTCTGGTACTAATAGCAGAGTCTTAAAGCCAGCACCAGCTCCCATTCCAGGGGCTGAATGTATTAACTACCTGCTGTACAATTCCCATGAGCAGAAATTTGTTTTTGTAATATGAATTTGCATAATTTGCAACATCACTTTTGAAATGTAATTCACCTTTTCCCCCTTCCCTTTCCTTTCCTTTCCTTTCCTTTCCTTTCCTTTCCTTTCCTTTCCTTTCCTTTCCTTTCCTTTCCTTGAGCAGTTCAGGGACAAATGTGAATTTGTTGGCAGATTCAGGAGGTTGCAATGACAAGTTTAAATATTTTTTCATTACTAGTGGCTTACTTCTTTATTTAAATAGCTGCGAGTCTCTCATTCTTTGTATGTTTTCTACTACATTTTACTTAAAATCTAATAGAAAGATAGGTTGTGGTTGTACCAATTTTCCTGAAGTGCAATTTTTGTCTCAGTATATATTGTCCCCAAATATTATAAGATCCCAGGAAAAGAGAGATTAATGGCAAAGAAGAATATGTATTCCTGTGGCCAGAGGGATAGGGATAAAAGATGGAGCGGGAGAAGGAAGACAAGACTGGAAAACGAGGGACAGTGATGACATTTGTTTTCTCAGATGAAAAACTATTGCCCTTTGAGACTACTTAACGTATTTATCTTTTAAGGGAGGAAAAAGAATTCCCACTAGATAGACTGAAAATTTGACAAAGTTCTGAGAAATAGGATCTTCTCAGGCTTTGTCTGTAGGTGGGTAAAGTCATAATAGCTCTGTTTTTCTTGGTTTTCTTTACATGAGAAAAACTGAGTAAGAATGCCTTACTATGCATAATTGTAAGGATATTCATTTCTTTGAGTCTTTTTACACTGCATCTCAGTCAACTAAAAGGTCAATTTAGTTATTTTTCCCTCCCTCACATCCTATACCGAGGAAGAAAAAAAACACCAAAACATGTAGACAGGTCTTTCAGATTTCAATGAAAATAACAGATGTTACCCATCAAAACAGCTTCCACCCAGAGCAAGGATGACATAGCCACAGTGACTGAGATTTTCCTTCCAACAGACAGAGCTTTATCTCAGACAGAGCCAGGCAGTACTTTGCTTAGCAGAAACAACTGTCATGATTTCACTGTAGAACTTCCTCTGCTTTGGGACTGAAAGGAAACCTTTGATCTAACTGCGCCTACCAAGTTACCATATAGATGATGGAGCATATTGACTGTAAAAATTGCTAGGCTCAGCATTTGTTTGTTTGGCATGGAGCATGCAGAAACTTTGGTTACATATTGTTTTGGTCAGCTGTAGGTTTTGCATTCCCTTCCTATTGCCTGTTCAGTGCGCTGGGAAGACCACCAATCTTTTGGGTGGGCTCTGGAACAGACCCTTATTTTGCAATCTATTTAAATTCAGGGCATGAAATCGTTGTAACAAAACCACAGAAGGCATGGAGTATACAGACAAAGTAAAGCCTCTTCTTCAATGGCTTAGATGCAGTTGCAGTATAATACCAAGCAAGCAAATATGGTTTGTCAGGGACTTAGTTTCTCCCCTAAACCAGGGAATAGCTAGGAAGACTGCCACTTCACACATGTGCCTAGCTGCAGGCCAAGCATGGATGGAGTACAATAGTGATCTCAAATTCAATATATGTTCAAACTGACTGAAATTAAGCTCCTGCTCAAACAACTTCAGAGCACAACACAGAAAATTTGAACTCTCTCTTCCTCTATGTGTACAGCAGTTCAGACAAGCTGGTAACAATCATTGACTTCCATACTGACTTTAGTCTGTCGGCGTATGTCCCATAGGGCAGATGTCAAAATCTATGGGCTCATCCATAGCATGGGGCTGTGAGATAGGTGGGACACCTGATCTCAGGCCAGTCATGCGTGGAGCCTGGGGTACTTTTGACAGCTCCTGTACCCTGTTACATCAAACCATTCATGTTGGAAAATACATTTGATAAGAACACTTCAGCTAGATGTTGTGAAGGACACATACTGTGTTTCCCAATGACACTCAGTCCAACTCTCTGTAGGTTGGAAGAGAGTAATGAATTGCATAAGAGCCATAAGAGATACCCAGTTTTAATAACTAAATGGGAGTAGAGCTCTCTCTCAAAAAATCTAGCTCTCGTTGGAGATGCACAACATGCTTGAAATTGGGTTCAAGATTATCAAGACCAAAGTGTTGCTACTTCAAGCAGTTGGGGCAATAAAAAACGCAAGGCCAGTCATGAGAAAGGTTGTTTGTCTGTGTTAAAAGGCACCATCACCATTAATTTTTTCTCCAGCTGACGGCTTTCTGACAGCTTCTACTTCAGCCTTCAGCAGGCTCCTTGCCTTGCAGTGCACCTTTGGGACCTGGAGGGTATCACAGTACTGTTACTTCTGCTCCCAGGCAGGGCACCTCCCAGCAGAACTAACATTTCAGTTCCTGAACAGCTTTTGCTAATTGAGCTCTGCACATAAGTGTTTGGTTTAAAGGGATAAACTTGTGGCTTTTTACATTGTCTGCAAGTATGCAGAGCTGCTGTGCATTACCAGTGCTTCTCAAGAGACCTGTTAACTGCTTTTTAATATTTCAACCTCTGACCTGCATGTTAATGTGTTGTTATAATTGGAAAAGTCACTCTCCCTTACTCAGCAGTTTTGCTCCATGTGTGTGTTCCAAGTCTTACTTGCTGACTTTATTGACACACATAGTAAGTTTATTGCTTCTCCTCTTGCTGGATGCTGTTATTGCCAAGTCCCAGGCATGCAATCTTCAGTCTTGATGGGAATGCATAAGCTAGAAAAGGACAAAGTCTGACTTTTTTTATCCAGGGCTGAGGCTGCAAAGTTGACAAGTAACAAAATGAGGGTGGAGGGGAGTGCATCCTTTCAATAGAAAAAATGTTGATCCAGCCCAGCAGTCCTGTCAATACAGATTGGCAGAGTGCTTTTTCTCGGTCTATCTCTGGCCATGGGGACCATTTGTTTCCCATCAGCATAATATCTGGCTATCCCTTAGTTATTTAAAACTGGATTTGATTGTCTGTTTTTTTGTACTTTCCAACTTTGTCCACAAAAGCCTGAACCAGAGTTCATAGAATCATAGAGTATCTCTAGTTGGAAGGGACCCATAAGGATCGTCGAGTCCAACTCCCTGCTCCTCACAGGACTACCTAAAACTAAAACATATGACTAAGAGCATCGTCCAGACGCTCCTTGAACTCTGACAGGCTTGGTGCTGTGACCGCTTCCCTGGGGAGCCTGTTCCAGTGACCGACCACACTCTCAGTGAAGAGTTATCCCTTGTCCTACAATTAGGCCATATTAATTTCTGCTGAAGCATGGCCAAAGGTAGCAAACTGTTTTAGAGCATTTGATTTTAATTTTAGGTTTAAGATGAGCAGTGTTGTCTTGAATAAAATGACATCAAAAAAGGAAAGAGGAGTGGCTGTGAAAAGTTAGGATCAATGGGAAAAGTGGGGATTTCCTGCCACCATACAGAGAACAGGAATTTGAAATGGATGGGTTCAGTAAGAAGAAACTCATTTGATATAAAAAGTTAGCACATCCCTGGACAAACAACTTACTGTGAGACTTACTGTCTCATATGTCCTTGCATTCATTAAGATCATTTTTATTTTCTTCTTTTTATGCTCCTTTTTAGGATGACCACAGATTTACTTCAACGTCAGCTTGAGTCTTTCAGCAGAGTAGGGAAAATCAAATTTTGGGAGCTGATAGTAAGGCTAAAACTAGGACCAGGTCAGTGTCATGACAGTCTGGTCGCCCCAAGGGCAAGGAGCACTGGTATGAAAGGGGCAGAGGTGGGCAAAGTCTTGCATAGCAATGTTTGTGGCTTTTGGTACTGCTTAGGAAAAACAAGCCATAAAGTAACGACTTCTAGGGGGTTCAGCACCAGCAGAAGTTGTCGCACAACATGCCTCAGCAGCATGTCTACCTTTCCAGGACTCCACCAGAGACAAAAGTAGGGAGAAAACTGCCCCAGGCAGTTGTCTTCTCTGCCTACATCTAAAATCAGGCCCATCCTGCTATACTGGAAATAGTTGGAATCACAACAGGAATAAATGAGTGTATCCTAACTGTTCTCATTGAATACACTCGTGGACAATCGCCTCTCCATCTCATTTTGGAGATTACATTCTGGGACTGACTCCCCACCAGCTTTCCCTGCTGTGTCCCAGGCTGTGATCTCTGTGATCACAGGGTGTGCTGGTTCATGAAACGTTTCCAGCTGAGACAAATAAATCTGGGGGGGAGTGTTTGACAGCTCACATTTTAGCTATATCAGCATCCTGAACTGACTTGCCACATGTTCACACCACTAGTACCAGCACTGGAAATGGACGGGAACGGACATTCAGGGGCAGGGGAAGGAGAGCTGGACCACGTCATCTTCAACTTACTTGACCTTCAGCTATCACAAAACCGCAGTTTAAGAGCTGTAGCTATGGGAGAAGGCTTAGAGCAAGGCACACACCTGCATTACCATCTCCAAGTACATTATCTGGCCATGAATCTAGTCTGATGAATGTCATGCCTGAATAGCGATTATTAGGGCAAGGCACAATCTTTAAGCAATTAATTTCATACCACGCTTAGCTACAGTGGTAAGAACCACAAATAACTCTCTGGGTTTCATTTCCTCCGTGTGGTCATGGATTTTCCAGACGAGCTCAGCACCTTTGTCTGCAGCCCATTCAAGCAGTCCTAAAATCCCACAGCAGTGATTGACATTGTGAGCTCCCTCAAATTCAGCTTCCATTTGTACCAACATTGATTTGATGTGTTGTTTGTAAACAGTGAGTACTCCAGCTCGCTTTGTCCATGCAAAAACGAGCAGCATAATCCCACAGTACGAACAGACAAGTACTGCAGACTGAGTCATCGTAGCACGGCTTCTGTTGTAAAAACATTGCCAACATAGCCAAATAGCTTGTGGGAGACTGCCATATTACCTTCTGACTGTACAGTTTTGACAACGATGAAAGAAAACGTTCTGATGTCCTGTCGGAATGTGGATGTCTTGGTCTCAGATGTGAATGGGTGAAGTGTTAATCAGTCATTGCATTCCCTTAATGAGGAACTGCATTAACTGTGTCATTTGCTATTATTGCTTGAAGGGTTGGGGAACTGTGTTACACTCATTCAGCTCAGATCCTGTGCATAGTAAATTTTCTGTGTAAGTGCATACCTTACCATAAGGAATAAATCTGTTGGAAAAATGCTGTGGTTGATTACGAGTGGTCTTGTTAACTAGAGACATTCCCAAATGGCAACATCGGCTTCTACAAACCATGAGAAATGGAAGAACTAGCAAAAACAATAATACCAAACTCAAAGCAGCAGGTGCGGACTTTGGAACAGTTGTCTTTTCATTTTTAGAATATGTTACCACTTTGCCAATGTTCTGTAGGTATGCCAGGTGACTCAATTTTCTTTTTTTTTTTTTTTTCTTTTTTTTGTTTTGGTAAAGTGAAATAACATGATACTTCTGAATGCAGATGAATAGAACAAGAAATATCTATATATAATGTGAGGAAAATTTATTTAATAAAACTTAAAAAACAAGTTAACAGTCTGGTAGATTTTAACAATATATTTTTGTTATAGGAGCTATTTTTATTTTAACCATTTTAGTTAGCACAGCAAAAATAAAAAGGACAAACAAATATTTTCTTGTTATTCCGGATGTACCATTTGTCCTGCTCCAGCATAAAAAAGGATTATTTTCATCACTTAAAGATGCAAGGGGTTGGATCTTGATCCAGCTCCCAGGGTAGCAGATGGGTGTCTGTCTACTCCTGGTTCCAAACTGTTGTGCAGCAAAGAGGAACAGCACATTTCAGGCCTCTTTCTGCACCTGTGGAAAGCTGGGGTTTGCTGCAAAGCCAGGTAGCACAGAAGTTAAACCATTTGGAGAGGTCCTCCACCAGGATGCTGGCTCAACACGTGCCCCAACTCTGCTCTGGCACTGAGCAGAGGCTGCCACAGTCAGAGGGGGCATTTTCACTCTGCAGGGATGGGGCTGAGGGCAGCAGGCTCTGCCTGCGAGGAGGTCTGGCTACCGTGTCCCCCCGAAGATTGAAAGCAGTGGCTTGCTGCCAGGAGGAAAAGGCTGGAAAAAGTTGAGAGCTTTGGGGGCAGTAGCTCATTGCTGGGTGAAGAGCACCACTAAAATGCCCTGCTGGCTGCAGCCCACTGCCCAGTGGGGGCTGCTGTGAGGGGAGGGATGATACTGGAGAAGGGCATTTTTCCACTTCCCAGTACTGTGTTTCCAGTTAAGGGAAGTCGTCATTAAGTAGCTAGATGTTTCTTGTCTCTGGAAGTATCCTGGGGGCCCAGAAATACTGTGCCCTCTCCCTTTCTAGGGGGTGAGGATGCCCACACACACTTGGGCATGCTCACTCAGGGAACTCAGGTCCCTTTGGGGACATTGTCATATGTTTTTGCCACCTTTTTTCCCCTACACCAGGCAGAAATCTCTGACTACCTGTAACCATTATACATTGCACCTTCCCCCCCCCCCTAAAAAAAAAAAAACCCACAGTCCCGTTCTCTTCAGGAGAGGGTGCTGTGGTCCCTTGATGGCTTCACACTGACCCTGACGAAGGTATCGGATGTACCAACTGCCCAACTAACCTTGTGGGTGTCCCTACAAGTAAGGGACTCCTGCTGAGTCTTGGGTGCACCATAGGCAGGGGATGGGGTATGGTGAAAGACACGGTTTTACCGGACAGTGTAGTTTCAGCCAGGCAGGGGTGAACCCGTGTCCTCTCAGCACAAAGACAGGCAGAAGGGTTGTTGGCTTCCCTGCTCCTTTACTTGCCACAGAGTATAACCTAAGAAGCTGGAAACTGGGTTCAAAGCCAAGCGCTGATCTTCAGGTACTGAGAGCTGAGTGCCGAGGTGCCTTGATTGGGTTTTGTTTTCTCAGCAGTTAGCTGCACCTATGAAATGATGCTCTAAACAAGGAGAATTCATGCTCTCTATTTTTAGATATTTAACTTGGCATGCTCCGAACTGCTCCCAAGCTAAATAATGAAGGTGTCCTAATAGAGATGTTGTGCACTCAGAGGGAAAATTCATTAAGAAAAAAACAGTCTCTTTAAAAATACCATAACACAGTGCTGCACTGCAACGATGCAGGAAATCTTTACATTTACTGTATTACCAAACAAGCGGAAAGAGAAGCACAGAGGAGGCTAAATCCATCTATTTGTTATCTTACATATTGTTTGGAAAAAGAACAAAAATGTTGCAGTTTGGGTATGTGTAATCTCAGAAGCTCTAAGCCTCCAGCATAGACAAGAAATATATATATAAATTACAAATTGGGACAAATTAAGGTGTCATTTTCACTTTCTCTCGCTGGTCTGAAGATTAGCTGGCTAAGCAAAACATTTCTGTATCTCTGGGTAACAAAGCAGAGTTTGGCTGTTCTTCAGGGCTGTGGGTGTTCACTGTGGGTTTTACTGACACATTCTTGTACGTTTTAGGGGGAAACTGTCCTAGTGTGGGATGGGCAGAAAGGGTTAAGAACCCACTGCTGTTGTGTGTGATAATATTTTTTTCTTTATTTCATTTTCACTGTACAGCAAAACAGTTGTTCTGCTTTAGTTTGTTAATGAACTGAGCACTGCCATCTTGTGGGATTTTTTAGCAAGCGCAATTATTCTTTAAAATACTTCAAAGGGCAGGAATAAAAGGTATCCACGAAGATTTTGCCGGCAGATTACTTGCCACCTCCATTATGATGCCTCTGTTTACATCTGTGATCTTTGGGTGTAAGAACCTAAAAATGCAATGAATAAAGCTATATTAAAAGTGTAATATAATTTTAAAAGCTGACCTGTATAGCTTTGATATATATTCAGACTTGAACCTTTCTTCCTACATTTTTTTTGGATGGAGATTTAACAGCATCATGTGAAATTCACAAGCTGGGGCCTCTGCGTTTCTCTGCACAATTCTGAGACCGCTTTCATAGACCGTGAGCTCAAAATCTAGTAATTATTTTTAAAGTTTGTTGACTCATGGGCTTGGTGGTGGAAGGATAATTCTGTGAAGATATCCTGGACCCAAACCTAACAACTCTTTCTGACAGGTATTAGTCGAAGGGCTGTTCTTTGAACTCTGTTTCAGGCAACAACTATGAGACAGCATCATTTGAAACACCCCAAGGTGAAACCAGGAGCCCAAGATACTTCACTCTCAAGACTGCTTAGCATGGCTCTCCAGTACAGGGAGAGATGCTAATACAGCCTCCCTTTATGAATATTATTTCAGTAAAACATAAACTTAAAAAGAGAGAAAGAAGAAAAACTGTCTGCTTTGCAGACTCATGTTGTCTAATGAATTTAGAGAAACACTTAAGGAGAATTGTCAACATAAGATGATCGAGGCATACCTACACATCAGTGCTGTTAGAGAAGTCAAAGTACAGAGTATCAAGAAAACCAACCACATGCACGCATTAGAGTTTCTTTTTTCCAAGAGACATTGACGACACAAGTATGTCTACGGCGATGTGGGTAAAAGTATGGCAAGAAAGAGTATTGGTGAGAACCCACTTCAGCATGTCATAATTAAAGAAAAGCTGGATAATTCTGTAACATATCACAGAAATGCCCTTTAAACTGAAAAAAAAATACAGAACTGGGAACTTAAACTGCCCTAAATGGCTTCGGTTTGGCATCATTAGCAATGCCATCTTTAGCAAAGCCATCAAGGACAAATTTTTTTGGCTTTGCAGTATATTAAGGGCCACCATGAGAGTAACCCAGCTGGAATACCATGGAAGGAAGTTTAAGAGCTTCCCCAGCCCACTGCAGCCACTGCTTGAAGATGCCTGGATGAGTCCTGGGTTAGGATTGGCGATGCCGCCCAGGACCTTGCAGCCCCCAGCCACTCCTCTCCAGTGGCTCAAGGGACAGCTTCATCCCCAAATCACTGCAAGCCAAGTAGCCACTATACAGCCCACATTTCCATAGCAGCAAGACATGGGCTGAGAGCAATTCAAAATGGGGGGACAGAGCCATCTCTGACTGGTGCTTCAGGTGATGTCTAGACCATCACAAGGCATCAAGGCCATTGGCTCAAAAACCTGCTCATTGCCCACAGCTTGGAATAGCAATGGTATTGGCCAAGACAACAACATTTCTTGCCTCTTGCCAGGAATAAAGTGTGTGTCACTTGATGACAAGGGACTTTTCCTCTGACTCAATGCCTGAGGTAAAAGCTTCAGTGATAAAAGTCCCCTGCTTACAATCCCTCAATCCAAGAATGGTGCCCTCACACCTGCCCTCTGCCATTTTTAGGGCTGTGCTTAGGCTTGTGGTGAATGCTACAGATCCCGAACCAGCTCTATGGGCCGTCTCCAAGGAGAAGACACTCAGCCTTTAGCCAAAAAGTGGGAAGATGAAGGGAGCGCCCCATGTCCACCAAGCAATCATGCTCCCAAAGTCTCTGGAGAAAGAGAAGGTACATATGGCTGCATGGTTAAATTATATGTATATCTTTCTTTATTAAGATATATATATCTCGCAAGCAAATTAGCCCTGAAGAAATTGCTACAGGGCTTTGTCAGTACCACAGGGCCTATAGCATAAATGTGCAATGCCTGCGGGCTTCCACTGCAATGTGAATGTGTGCAACTGCCTGCCATGTGGACATACACAGGACTCTCCAGTTTGGGATGTGCTCATTGAACAAGTTCTTGGAAACAACCTAAAAAAGCACACTGACATGACCACAGGATGGCTGCTTCTCCCTCCTTTGGCCCTCCAGTTCTTGCCACTGCCCCAGAAATCCCCCATGACCGGTGAGAATAATTTACACAATGCGCATGCTAGTGTATAGGTATCAGGACATATGGAGGGGTGTGGTATTTAGTATGGCAACAGATTGGTTACATGGCCATTAGTTAGTCTTGGTGCTCTTTAAAGCCTTAGTTCTCCATCTGTAAAATGGCCTTAATGATAATGTGGTTCTTCAAAGAACGTTGAAAACCACAGCTTAGAAGTACTGCATGTAACAGCTAAAGACTATTAACAGTCTCTTCATGGCTCTGGTCAACAAAGTGGAAATAAATTGCTTAGCTAGAAAGGATTACAAATAGTTTTATTAACATTTGCAAAGCACTTTGAGGGCCTAACATGGACAGTGGAAACAAATATTGTATAAACATGCTATTATTAAATGACTGCTCTACTCTGGGAAATGGCATGGGAGTGGTTTTTCCATATTTGTTGTGACTCAGTGATTCCAGGTAAAACACATTCATTTCACAAGTTAAAAAAAGAGAGTAGTTCTAACTGTCAGCTCTGTCAACACATCTGAGGAGTCGAAAGCCAAGCCGTGTTTTGCCTGGCTTGCTGATTAACACCGGCAGTGGCGATGTTACAGGCCAAATACTCCTTGCCATTGCTTTCCGTCCTATTCCACAGGATTTCACGTGAGGACAGGAGCACTCTGCCTGCAGATGAAGGGCTGAGACACTGTCAGTCATTGCTTATTTGACAGTGCTGTTGATGATCACTGAATGCAAGAGCCTCCAGCCCTCCTTCCCCATTCGGTGCTGTTTTAGTATAGTTTCTACATGTTAAAACTGTTAAACATTTCTTTTGATTAATGAAGGCAGCAATGACTAAATTCACATGGAGAATAGGTAGGTTGGGTAAGAAGTGCCGTTTTCACATAGTCACTCTAAAGAATGCAAGTTAAGGTATTTAATTACACAATTATTATTTGTCAAAAAACCAAAAACTATTCATCTTCTCCCTGCCCTAACAACCAATCAAAACATCACTTCTTTTTCAGTGTGGCTTCTAACCACCGATATTTAGCACAGATAATTAAGCCTCTTCAAATGTAAAGTAGTTAAGTTTTGTAAGGCATGATGCATGAAGCAGTTTTACCAGCTGTTTTCCCAAATCTGAATTTCTGAGCTAAACTGATATAT
The DNA here is from genome assembly GCF_000699105.1 of Pygoscelis adeliae. Taxonomy (NCBI): domain Eukaryota; kingdom Metazoa; phylum Chordata; class Aves; order Sphenisciformes; family Spheniscidae; genus Pygoscelis; species Pygoscelis adeliae. Next base: position 2,270,156 of record NW_008824665.1, read on the forward strand.
TGTGATCCCAATGCATGACTTCTGGTGGTTTCGTGAAAAGCATTGGGAGGGGAAAATATTGTTGTATTGTATTTCTACTGTGTTTGGATTATGGCCCATGTGGGCTCCAACACCCCCAGAAACAAGCTGAAGCTGGCCTTGTGGCCATCGACACTCCTCTGAATATGGCTTATGGAAAAGTTCCATTTAGTTTTACACTTGCAATAACATTATGCTTTGCATGTTATTTTTTGTTAGCTGAAAAGCATATGTTTTGACTTTTCCCATCAACGTAGGAGCAATGGCTTGTATTTTAAGTCATGAGACAGAAAAGGAATAACAAAGTCAAGGCTTGCTTTCCAAACTGCCCCTGCGCAACATTTTTATAAGCATTTTTGCTAATTTGCATAATTTTTTTTTGCTATCTTTTAATCAATTTTGCTAATTACCATCACTCAATCTTTGTGCAAACTTAACAATTTGAGAGGACATTTTCAAAACACAGAAGCAAATTTCCTCTACCAGGGTATTTGATGCTGCAACTTTAGCCAAAAATTGCTGACATACATAAAATGCATCAAACATATTACCTTCTTCACTGGTCCATAGAAAATCTAATAAAACCAAGTGGCACGGAAAACTTTTTTGCAAGGTGTTCTGACACCACAAGACCGGATTTCATCATTCATATGGATTGATTACAGCTAGTTGATTACCTATGAATTGATTATAACTAACTCATGCCAGATTTTACATTAGTGGCCAACAGCCATCACTCTAGACCTTGCCAGCTGATGCACAACAAGCAGAAATTTGCTTTGATGAGATCATCTGTGAAGTGAAAACCTACTCAAGCTAGTAAATGTATAAAGGCCTGGCACTGGGCATAAATGTTATCTTGTTATTTGCTGGACTTCAGATACTGTCCATCCAATAAGTATTAAAAATAACAAAAACATACTGTTTTTCTAATACCAACATTCCAGTTTTTGAAAAATGATCATTCTAAAATTGAATAGCTGTAAATTTTACTAGCAGACCCGTCAGCAACTCATCTCTCATTACACTGATTTCTATTATGATTATAAAAGCAAGCTCCTCTGTGATACTGAAACATAAATAAATCATGGCAAAATGATAACAAATCCACACAATTTCTAATGGACCCAATTCTGGAAGTATAAATTATTTGACAATCAAGTAAACTCTGTTGATGTGAAGGGAAGGACTTTTAAGCACGAACTGATTAGAATGGTTCAGTTTTATTTAGTTAATGAGAACCGCAATTTTAAAAAAAAAATCCCCTAAACTAATGCTTATGTACAGATTCAGGTTGGGACCCTGCTTGCCTTTTTGAAACCACATTGGGTGACAGCTTTTTTCTTCTGAATGCCTCCAGAAGCATTTTCCTCTGCTTGGTGACTATAGAGGGAATTTAAAAACCATCTTAGGAAGGAATACTTTATCAAGCATGTCAAATTGAGGTGCCTGCTAAGCTGGGCAGGACAGATCCCACTGTAAATATACAAAGTGGGCATAAAAAAGCTGTTTACTCATGTATATTTACTCTCCGGGTGCTGTGCTGAGGGGTAAGTGTGCCCTGGTGGCCCTCGTAGCTCGTGTGAGGTGCTTGGTATTTCTCAGGGAGCGCAGCCCCTGCCAGATGACACCCCTGAGCCGGGGGACTGGCTCATCTCAAAACCGTCAGTTTCATAACATCCACTTTCATAACGGGGATTTACGTGCGGTGAGAAGATGGTCGTATGTCAGAGCAAGAACACCGTGTCAGTGAACTCTGCCTTTTTGTTGGTGAACTCCTTTTGTGGGATGGGGAATCCGCTCATGCTGGTTATTGCAGGCAGGGCAAGAATTAAATTAGCCGTGGGGACAATCCAGCTCACAGCAGGGACCAACAGCTATAGCTAGCCGACTCTGAGAGCGTAGGAGCACGGGCTCGTATAATCATCCGTGTCCCTTGGATTTAGCTGATGTCAGCTCAGGCTCCCGAGTGGACTGGGTGCCTGACGTGCAGGCAAGTCAGTTCAGGCATCATTAATTGGCCTTCTCCTAAATTACCACTGAAGGTATTGAAGGTATTGAAGATGCCATCACATTCGAACAGATCGGACACTGAACTATTGACACTGAAAAAGACAGAGCACTCCTTTTACCTAGCAGCAAGAAGCTTTTCTTGGAGAAACCATCCATTCACAGAACAATGTGCAGACAAAGTTATACTCCCCAGTTAGTATTCTTGATTTTTGTTCACAGGCTGCATATAGATAACATCTCTGTCTTAGTGACACACCATACTACACGCAGAAGAGTCAGACACAGCGGTGATTATCTTGTGGACAATCCCTCGTTTCTCTTGGAAACGTTTCAGGGATGAAGTAACAGTAACCACACTGAAAAAAAGTCAAACAAACAGTACAGTATTATGGCAACTGATTACATCTTGTTCAAAAAAACATTAAGGGTTCTGCTCTGTCTTCTTCTTTCTCTCTTTTTTTAACTTGCACATCTATTTTTCCCCAATCCCTGCCCCCCCAGTCTTCCTGCTGGGATTCGTGTACAAAGCAAAATAGCTAAATTAACTGCATAGTACTGTTCCCAGAGGAGATCCAAACTATAGGATACACACCGGTTTCAAGGCTGCTAGTCAAGTAGTGCATTTGACTGTGAAATTAAATATGGCCCTGGGGATTCCTTTTGTGGTCACATAGAGGAGTAGGGTAAACTTCAATATACAATACGTAGTGTTCACAGCAGGATGATCACAAAGTTGGTAGTCTGCACAAATTAATGGTCATCCAAGGAAAAAAAGATTGTCATAATTGTGCAATGATCACTTATCACTCCTATAACTTCTCAGATTGTTTTCGCTTTCTAATTTTTGTTTATAGTGACAATACACAAGGGGGAAAAAACAAAGCATTTTAGGGAACACCAAAAATTAAATTGCACCAAGAATGAATCATGCTTGGAATAGCCAAGCAAATACTAAAATTAAGGCTAGCTACCATGTACTACTACATATTATCTGGCCTCAAGTATACATTTGCTTGCAAACTCCTGGGATTTATACACATATGTATAAATAAGCATTTACCCTAAAACTACTTGGGATGGGAAAGAAAAAGCTCTGTTTTAGAATACATCATGAAAGATGCACTTCTGAAAGCTACATTTCTTTAAAGCCAGGACAGTCCTGGTTAAATTCTTCTACTGATTGCAAGGCAGTACGGATATGAAGCAAGTGTACATTTTTTTAACCAAGTAAATCAAACCGGAAAGGAAATAGAGCTAAACTGTTTCGGAAACCATAAGCTCTGGGACGACTGACTGTGAAACACCAGTGTCACAAGTTGGCACTGAATTACACCACATGTCGACTGTGCTAGCTTCAGTTTCTGGAAGGGGCAAAGGTACGGTTTTATGGCAGGAGTACTGCCTAAACTCCAGCTGATGTGTGCATACCTCATGGTATCTAAGTCTAGACTCAGAAGTAGACACAGCCTCCTACCCACGCTGGCTGTAAAAAAGTCATTTCAACCACTGCCACAGGGGTGGCCAGCCACGACCAGCTTCCACCCATCTGGTAGTGCTCGGGCATCACCGGATCAAGCCAGAGCTTGTATCCTCACTCCTATCATGAAGCGTAACGAAAGGGAAGGGGAAGGGGGAGGGGAAGGGGAAGGGGAAGAGGAAGAGGCAAAAGGAAAAAGGGAAAAGGGAGAAAGAAGAGAAGAGAGAAGATGAGACAAGACGAGAAAGAAAAGAGAAAAATTAAAAATAGCTACAGTTTTAGTTAATCACTTTTGAATGTCATTTATGTTTAAATCAAATTTCACTTAGAGCAGCAGATTTTTGTATTACTAATATTTTGCTACAGGGCTGGCCACTAAACCAAGGGCTGCTTTCCAGTAGACCCCTCACTCTGCCACAAATTGCACAACAACACAAGCAAACATAAATAATGCATCTGGAAATACATGACATATTTAAAACCTGCAATCAAAGAGAGCACAACAGGGAGCCAAGAACACTGGTACAGGCTCTACGGCATTTCTATAGCATGGACCCTTTGCCCCCGAATACAATGTGCTCGGTGCATGCTGGAAAACCTCACTGGGCCAGCACTTTGTTCCTGATTGTCCTCGGCAGGGATCCAGGTTTAACCAGGCTGGCTTCAGCCAGAGGGATGACTGAGGGAATGAGGGAAGATAGATAAATTCATCCATTGGTCTGATGGCCAAAAACATCTGCTGGAGTCATGGAGTTGTTGGTTGGCTGAGTTCACATAAAGGAAGCCCCACTGGGAGTTGGTACCCAGCTCTTTCGAGTTTTGAGGGTTGTCCTTGGAGACCGCAGCGTTTTGCTACCTAGGGGCAGCAGAATGTCAAACCGACCAAGAAATCCTTCAGCCTATTAGCGCAGCATGACACAGCCGAAATGCTCTTTGTGAATATCAAATAGGTATTAAAATCTGGATTATTTTTTTTAAGAAATCCCTGAGGCTGCACACAGGCCAAAAGCTGAGATCACTCCACTAAATTAAAGATTTCAAATGTGCAAAGATTTGTCGTGCATCCATTTGGGGAGATGTGAATGTGGATACCGAAGTGATGGGCAGCAGTACAAGTGCTGAAGACAGATAAAATATAGCAGCTTTTCTTTTTGAGTAACAAGACCCAAAAGGATTGAAAATCAAGATTAAAAAGGAGGACAGTTCCTGCGTTAGGCAACTGTAAGGAAGAGGCAGTTTCTTATCCCTGATGCTTGCTAAGTATTTGATGTGTTGATATCTGGTAACAGCCAGATTCATTCGTGTGATTCTTTTCATCAGCTTTTGGAAACAATGGGTGTTACTGAAATAACCTGCTATTCCACAAAATTCTGCATTAAATAAATCTTAGAAACACCTTAATTTTCAACTCCTATGTAAGATTCATCTTAAAAAGCAATAGGTTAAACAAGTAAACTAATAATCCAAAAGCTACAGACTGTGACCCCGTACCAAACTTTACAACTGAATTTAGTTTCTCTCTCTGATGACTAAGGAGTTGCAATAAGTGTTGTCCTTGTGGTATAAGTACAATTTCCTAGCAGTCTGCTGTATCTGAGTCATCACAAACACTAGGCAATAGAGGAATGAAAACTCTCTCCCTTCATTTTGTGCTTCTCATATTTAAGCAGGAGGCACAGAACGTTTTAGAGAGCTTTCCCTGGTTCAAAGGCCATTGAAATCAGTGGGAGTCTTTCTGCTGACCGACTTAGTTTTGGACCAGACCCACCACTCTTTAGTACATTAAACAGTGAAGTTTAAAAGTTGCCTCCTTCCATTACTAGTCTCAAAGCATAGAGATGTTTTCTTACAGTTATCATTATAATTGGAGGTTGGGAATCCCATTAACTTGGTCACTATGGGAAATACACATGTAGATAGGAGGTTAGAGCCTGGTCCTCTAAAATATTGTCACATGTTCAACTGAAAGCTGTATCTTTGGCACACGTACAAATGTTGTGGTCTTTAAACAAAGGCAGGAGTCAATGTACATTTTAGGTGTGCATCCTAGAACCTCCTAGAACCTATCAAAGAGTGACACCGCGCTATACCGTGTCTAACTGACTGAGTTATATCCTCTACTAGGTTGTTTATTAGTTATGGATCACAAGTCACAGAAATGTCAAAACTATTGGAATTTTTCTGGGCTTTGCATTTGACTAGCTGTGAAGCATTTGGAAATCTTCAACACACCTTGTCGTTCCAACCTGAGTCCCTAAATGAAGAGACTGAAGTGCGGGAGCTCAGAGTTATGGACTATCATCAAACACACACCGTCTCTCTGTGCCTGAGTTTTCACTTCTGTAGACGTGGAACCACTTCTTCATACCACAGAAATAAAAGTTTCATGAAACTTTCTGTGAGATTTTTCAGATGTTTTTACAGCAGATCTTTTATGATTAAAAGATGCGACTTTTTTCATATCTTAGATTAAAGATTAGAATTGATTAGATTACTTTTGTTCACAGACATGTATTATCATCAAAACTTTGCTCTCATGCTATGACATAGGGAGTTATACTGACTCTCCCAGAGTTTTAGAAGAAGAGTTATGAATTCTTATTACACATTTATTTAATGGGAGGGGGGGGGGGGGGAGAAGATAGGAGATATGATCTGTCTTTTGTAAATTTACTATTTGGTTAACAAATATATGAAGAAACAATCCTATTTTAGTAAGCTTCTGGCTAAATATTTAAACAGAGAGATATTAATTCAACAGCAATTTTTAAGTTACTATCCATCTTATTTCTGTAAAATATCTCATGAGAATTATAGTGTTGAATCCTGAAATATTTATTGAAGCTACACTATGTTTTGCCTGGGTAACAACTCAGTAATGACTTCAGCATATAATTCATATTATTTAAGTCATATGCAACATCCATATTTTAAGCAGTAAGTCAGCTCCTTCAAATTGTGTCAACACTATGTTGTATAACCTTGTGGCAGGAATAGAAGCAGCTTTTGTTTGAAGCTACTATTTAAATTTTCACCAGAGAAAGAGAAAGTAGTAATTTATCCATGGAAATAAGATGTTTCTGAATATTACAAAATAACCATTATTTATGGTTAACTGCATCCAGAACCTTTTCTAAACTTGATATGAACTTGTACGATTCTTCCAAAGAATGTTTTTAGTCAATCTTGTATGGCATCCGTAGCCATAATCTGGGGAAAGTAGAGTAACTGGATACCAGTATTTAGTACCAGTAGGATGTACTCTGTCTCTTCCTATTTATCAATTATGCTTATAACACCTAAGTGACCAATGAGTACGATGAAGACACTGATTGCGTATTTGAGAAATGAGCCTTTTAAACTGTAACGCTGAACTACTGAGCTTACAGGCAGCCAGATAAAGAATCGAATTAAGATTAAAGAAGAGCTTTATTATATTGCAATGTACACTGTGATGTAGAAAACTCTGTGCAAGTCAAAAACATGAAGTAGTTACTATCAACATTGCTTTTTCACACATTGAAAGAAAATAGACTGCATCTTTGTTCTGTCAAAAACAAAGTAAAAATCTTATTTAGTTCAGGATGAGAATTTGAACACAGATGAACTGATTCTTAGGTCTGTGAAGATCTATGGAGGCACTACTCATGACATTCCTCTCTGTTAACGGGAATAGACACTTTATTTTGACTGTGTGCATGTGTGTCATTTTCCTAGATTAAAAAAATAAATAAATCCAGATGCTCTTGAGAGTTAAGTGAAAGATACAAGGAAAGATTATGTTCCTGAAAAAAAAAAGGGGGGGGTTACATCAGGCTTTCATATTTAACATGACCATGATTTCATCACTCTGTGGTTGGCTAGACAGATCGCTAACATTTTTTGGTAATTAACACTGTTTTTGTCACTTTGTGAAATTGTTTGCAAATCTATATTTACATAATTGCTTCTCCAAACTGCAACAGAATCTGGCACAGGCATGCGTCATGGAACAAGCTGTTTTTAGACCCGCTCGTTGTCTAACCTCTCTGATTGTAGAGACATCCGAGGTTTTACCTTCATCATCTTAATTAGCTGGCCCATGTTGCGCTGGGTTTTTTTACAAGCTTGAAAACAATTAGCTTCTGTTTCCTGGTAACCAATCTTTAACTTTCGAACTGACACACACATTGCAAAAGAGATTTCATTCTGAGCTTCAAAATAACATTCATCTGGATATTTAACTGTTTTCTACACTTGCTCATAATAGTAAACCTATACCTATGTAATGTCAATGGACCAAGCCAATACCTCCGATACTGGTCCTACTGCAATCTGCCTGCGTGGCATTAAATCAAGGATCAAGGTATTATTTGGGTGCTCAGCTTTACTCTTACTTGAACAATGACTGCATTTTTGTTCAAAGAGATACACTTAGCAGTGAGGCACCACGTATTTATGGCATTGAGCTTCAGCCTTCTCATGGCCTGGAGACAAGTGCTCTGAAGCCCTGGACCCCACGGTGAGACCGCCAACACGGAAAATACAGCCTTTGAAATATCAGAGTTATCTTGTCTAGAAAATTTCCTGTAGAGTCTCCTATTATGAATGTGAGCTTTTCATGTTTCCATTTTAAAATCTATTGTGAATGTTGAAATCATGTTCTTCTTTCAGCCCTAATGCTTTCTTTAAAGCAGCTATAGAAAGGAAATTTGAGTCTGTGCCTACTGCTTTCTATGTGAACAGAATATTAAACTGTGAGAGAATAGGGACATCAGAAAAAAAAGTCATTGTAAGAAGGAAAAAATAAACATGCTTTCAGTCTTTCTATTGGTAACAGTCATTGGGCACCAAACTTAACCCACCCTCGTGAGTTGTCATTGATGGGCCTGTCATGTTTCTAATCATATCTCAGTCTCTCACAAAGCCCTGGCAGTCTTTCCACCACCACTAACAGGAGATGCATTAAGCCCCATAACAGATTATTAAATTTTGGTTGCTGCTTCTTTTTACAGCACCTTGCCATAGATGTACCTTTACATAGGATGGTTTTTAAAGCATGGAAAGAAAAGCTCCAACTTTTCAGAGCAAAGCAAGACGTTTACAGGTGTTCCTGTGCCATAAGAGCTCATCATCCCTTCCCCACCACCCTTACACGTCTTTTTCCGGCACTCCTGGCATGTCTGAAATGACCACAGATTATCAGACCCTGTTTGCTCTGCTCCTCCCACCATGTGGAAAATCAAAAACGATGGGACCGGGGCGTATGGCAGAGCAGGAAGCATATGAGTAGTTGTCACATTGCCATTAAACATTTTTCTCCATCCCCAGCTGCAGGGGCCCCAGATGAAAGGCTGTTGAGGGGGAAAATTCCACATCTGTTTATTTGTTCAATGTGTTCACTTATGTCAGATGTTCGGAGAGCTTTCTCAAACCACTTAAGCAATGGTCAGCCTGCTTCCCGAAACTAGTCCCATGGCTAGTACTGATGCAGACATGTATCAGAAAACTGTTTTAAAACAACAAACTGAGTAAATAATTATGGTTCAGTATATACTACAGAGCAACTTCCCTTTGAAGCCTTCTCATTCCTCCACGGTCTTTTTCTCTCTGGATTTATCTGGGAGCGAAAGGCGTGGGGAGGTAGTAAGGCCAAGGAAAGGGTCTTCTATTTTGAGGTGCATGAGTCAGCCATTCATGGAGCCTCTAATAAATGTGCATCAGGTAAAAAAAGTTTTAGCTTCCTCTTTGTAGTTGGTCACACTAAATTCCTGACTGTACTGACAGATACATAGCCACTTCACATGGAAAATGGGAGATTAAAAAAAAAGAAGCCAACATAAGACTAAAAAGAAGAAACACAATTAGAAGGCATCCGTAAATGCGCATTATCACTAAAGGCTCAAGTCTGTTGCCCACGCATAGATATTTAGAGGCACTTGTAGTTCACTGCAGTGTCCTGCCTGGACTCCATCTCCTGGCCCACAGCTCCCCTGTAGGCTTTGTGTCCTACCCCTCAGCCCCCCTTGGATGTCTCAGACACCACAGGGCATCTATGTTTAGGCAGCCAAATCCCTAAGCCACAAGCGTTTGATATTCAGGTCAGACTGTAGACACCTAAATATACTTTCTAAATGTGAGTGTCTTCATGTGATCCACGTGTCTGAGCTCCCATTATAGCTGGTGGAGACTAGTCAATATGGGCAGAGGAGTCTGGAGAGCTATTCTGCTCTCCCTAAAACAGACACCCGCGTCCGGCCAGCTGAGGAGCCCTCCTGACTGCGCGGATGGGGCTGACTAGCTTGCTTTTACCCTAACAGCAGCTTGGCTCATGGCTGGCAAGTCAATGCTTAGACCCTGGATGTAAGCGTCTACAGCCAAGAACAGAATCCCACCCTGAAAACCCAATCAGTTGTTGCAAGTAGCTGTTGATGAGAAGGAAGGTTTCAGGCTGAAACCTTTATCCCACATAGTCTCAGACTTTTCTGAAGTTCACTGACATTGGATTTGATGAGCTGGGCCGTTCAAGAGGGCTCTGCAACTATTGCCTGACAGCTGTATACTTGGGTGGCTTTGCAATATGCCATAGAAATAGAGGTGAAAGGGCCATGGTGGCATGAGGTGCCCATAAATACCTCCTCTACTGAAAGACCTTCAAGTCAAACATCACAAGGCCAACAGAGAGGAATTGCCCTGTACAACAGGGTGGTACAACAACTCTGGGAATCTTTGCTTTAGCTGCTATTAACAGGGGATTACAGACCTGGCACTGGATATTAAACATATTCTTTTAATCCACATAGAGAAAAAACCTGCTCAAACGTGTTTTCCACTCAATGAATCCATTTTCCAGGGTTCCTCAAAGGCATTGCTGCTTTTTTGGAATTCCAGCAATCTAGTGCAATGCTTCATTTCTGCAGGGTTCCTGTGAAAAGCTGTATTAGCTCTATTAACACCACCACTAAAATCCTTGGGGGAGATTTAACGAGTTACGAAAGCAAACTGTTACTGCATGTTTGCATATAGCACCCCTTCCATAGGACCAGATAAGCTTTCTCTTCACTAACCTCCTTCTGCTCTATGCCTAAGAGGCTTTTTTTTTTTTTTTAATCTGAGATACATTAAAAAAACAGAAGTTGAAGTACTAGTCTGTAACCCAGAGTGGAAAATGTTTACCACTAACGGAAAGTAAATTCAACCATCTTCCATGCTCCCACTTGCAGGACAAGTTCTCCAAGGAGCAGCAAGTGGCATTGGCAGCATCCAACCAGGACAAAAACGGGGGAAGAAAAAGAAAACATTCCCTACTGTCCCTCCGCTGCCGTACGGTGTGAATGCTTGCAGTATTGAGTGTTAAACGATGGTCAGAGCCTACCATTAAATGTGCAAAGAGAATAAACATGTTAAGTAGCTTGGGAGAATGGTTTTTTCCTTGTTTTACTTACCAGTTTATATGGTTTATATGTCAATGTAGCTACTTGGAACTAGTGTGAATACTAACATTCGTCACCTGCATATGGACAATAAAATAAATCAAACAATTGAGAAAAGCTTCTTAAAATCCTCTGAAATTCCATTACTCCACCAGTCCAAGCAAAAACCATGTCAATATCCAGGAAACAAAAAAAAGGGGGGGTTGCATTTTCTCCTTCTATACATATTTTAGAGATTTCTTAGGTACCCGTTCTTGTGGGTTTTGCCTTTCTTTACTGTGACAGACTTTTGCCTTGTGAATCCCTTCCTCTCTTCTGGTAAATTTAATACACTTTTCACCTAATTTGACAATATTCCCAGCACCTATTTTACTTAATCGGTTTTTATTTTCATTTATTTTTTTATTAACGTAACTGTAAATGGAAAGTTTGCAAATATTGTTTTATAATGGGGAAAGGAAATTTTGGGGGGTTTCTACTGCATTTGGAAATACCTTAAACTTCACATTTGAAAATACAACACCCACAGGAGAACATAGCTAAAAATGAAAGCTTTCAGAAACCAATAGAAAATAGTATGCAGACTGGACTAGGGCTACTATGGCAGTCTGGTAGGCTCTAAATCTGTTTACAAACAGCTGTTGTGATTAACATTTCTACTATGAAACCTCTTCTCTAATGTACTCAAAAAATGTGACTACGAATAAGGGGACAAATGCCCCCAAAATCAAATTTAGAATACGATTCAACCAAAATTTTGGGAATGCGATTGATGTGGATTCAACTTTCTTCAAAACTATGTCCCCATACAGAGAGTCCCACGGCCACTGGATGGATTGTTTTGGCTTTTATTTCCTATAATAAGTGATCTCGACTATTAGACTATTTTAACTCTGGATTATTTTAAGGATTATTTTCAACTATTCCTGTATTAAGGTGACCTTTTTGCCATGAGCAGGGTATGGCCAATGGAGGTGACTCGGGCACAGGAGGACAGCTAGCCTGGACAATGCCGGTGCAGTGCTGGAGTGCCTTAGTACTGGGTAGCACGCGGGTACAGTGGAGGGTAAGTCGCTGCAGAAAGGCTGTAGGAAATTTTTTTCTATACCCTAGTTTCAAGTAGCACGTGTAAAAGCATCAAACTTTAGGAGTACCTGTACTATGACAGCGCTTTGACTTTCAGTTTGTCAGGCTGGAGTCACAGACAGGACACCAACTTCTACCACCGTTCACTGAGGGAGTGCAAAACTAAGTTCTGAATTAAATTTTAGTAACAAATCCCATTTTTTATCTCCCCAGGCTGAATTGTCCAAAGTACAATTCTTGGTCTTGCTCAGAGTCCAGGGGAGCGGCTCGTACGCTTTAAGCTGATTCATATCCTGTGTTTGGTTGGTGCTGAAGCACCCGGCAATTTTCAGAATGAAGCCCCCACTGAAAAAAAGGTATATGATAGTACATGACATTGAACACCTGGGTAATTAATAGTTATTTTGATACTACATTTCTTTTAGTGTAAGGTTTCCAGAACTGCCTGTTTCAGTATTTGTTCTGAATACCGCATGCAGCGCTCAGCCAGGCAGACACTGACGCATTAGTATTAAACTGAAGAGGTGAACGTCCACTCCGCGTATTTCGTTTCTTCTGTTTCATCTCTCTGCACGTGCTTCCTGAATGTACACTGTGGATTTCTGACATGTCTTTCCAAAATCCCAAAAGACAGATAGATGTGGCTATGCCATGGGATACTGGCTTCTTTCCTATCAACAGAGAGGCCTCTAATTCTTCCTAGGAAATACTGATAATTATCTCAATTAAACAATTTTTTTAGTCATGCTTAATGCTGCCAGAGGAACC
>NW_008824665.1:2282958-2292749 GCF_000699105.1 Pygoscelis adeliae
GATTTGGGTAGTCTCAGCAAAGTTTTACACATTGTTTAAAAATATGTCTTTTTACATTAAAAAAAAATAAAATCATTCAAAGCACCTCCACTAATAGTTTGCTGCCTGGTTTGAGGCAGTTTAACCTTAAGGTGTGGCAAGCTCTGGAAACTTACTGTGACTCACTGAGTAATAACCAGCTACAACATAAAACATCAGCCTACACACAATTTTCCAACCTCATTCTGTAAATCTTTCACTTGAAAAGAAAAATAAAACAATTATCTCATTTAGTCTGTTTTTAATCTTTATGACAAAAAGTAATATACTTAAAGAATATTATTCTTTCTTAAAAACATATTAAGATATTAAACAAAATTGCAAACATGTCCTTGAAAAGCTTATTTGAAAATCTACAATCCATTTCTTCATCTAAAATGTATTTTAAAGTGAAGTATAACATCTGTGATATAATGTGCAAGTATCTACAGCACGGAAAAAGAAACTTCCAATATCTATGGCGTTATTATTATTGGCAAAAAAGCAAGAATGGGACACACAGATTTCTAAAATTAAAAAAAAAAAACCCACAAAAAATATATATTTTCTTTATCCTTCCAGACAGGGTAAGGGTTATATTAATGCCCCACCACCACCTCATGTGAATAATCCTTGTTCACAGAAATATTCTAAATGACTCCAGACACAGGACCAAATGAAGAATGCCGTGATTCCTCGATGGCCTCACCTTGCTAAGTTTCCTTTTCCCAAGAGGAAACCAAAATATCTGGGGAGTGACAAGGTGGAAGAGACACAGGAAAGGCAGTATCTCACCCCAAAATGGAGACAGGGTGTGGCTGGATGCACACCTGGATCTGGGAACTGCAAAGTGCTCCTAAAGTCTCTGTTCAGGACTTAGTGTCTACATACATAGACACATAAATCCATACATCTCTGAGTGAGTATGGATCCTAAGGCCACCCACAGTTCCAAGTATTTTCCATTTACCAGAATGCAATCAGGTAGCTACGACCTTCAGGATACGACCTTCTCTCCTGCACCTGCTCCAAATGCCTTCACCAAGGAAGATAAGGTTGTTCAAAGGTAAGGGAAGATGGGTCTGGTGGGGAACACCTCCATAGCTGATGGCACGCGTACTGCAAAAGGACTGGAGAAATGATGAATGGATGTTTTCAAAACAAGAAGCATTTTGGCAGCACTGAAGCGACTCATCCTGCTGAGAACTAAACTCTTGGGAACCACTGTGAAGCTTCAATTTTGCTTTTCTCTATGACCTTGGCTACCACAAGATATGCTTATTTTGAAAGTCTTTGGGTTATAATCCACTGTAGTATTCTGTACCCCCGTTCCAGATGCCAGAATGAATGCAGCCATTTCCAGTCATCGCCATTTTATCTCTCCTCTTCTGTCATCCTATTCCAGGATTTAGACGAACAGGTCTGGGGAGGTGATTTCCTTCCAGGTAGGAGTCTCCCCTCTCTCAGTTTGGCTTTCTTGACTGACAAGCCTTTGATTCCTGTCTTGGATAGCTTCTTTTGCCAGATTACACCAAATGGAAGAGATTAATCAGTGGCAGAAAAAAAAAAAAATGCAGAGCTCTCCACAAAGTTTAAGTTCTTTTAAAAAATAAGAGATTCTCGAGTCCAACATCAACTGCCTAATTTTGGTAGGAAGCATGAGGTTACTCCAAAGAGGAGAGGCAGCGAACCACGTATTTGTGGCGTTCAGATTGGTGATATAACCATGTAACTCCAAAACAGGAATAATTCACACTGCCAAAAGCTACAGAATTATGTGTGATCCTGACGACGGACAGAGGTGCGCGGGCACAGCAGGCTGATCGTTTCTAGTGATTGCTCCATTATATGCCAAGTGTATAGGTAAGGTACTACTGGAGCCCACCGCTTTGTAGAAAGAAGTATAAAGACAAAGTTTGCCAATGTACAGAAGGGTAAGTATTGAATACACTAAATTGTCTTACTGATCCTTTTAGAGTCAATGTTTTTTTCAAAAATCACCAGGGCTTTTCCAGCTGTGTGTTAAAATCCCAAGTGAAGTTGCATGACTAATTTAACGAAATTGCCTTTGCATGTGTGAACCAGGTGACTGCATTTGCAGAACCCCTAAACTAGCTGAGAGGCCACAAAGGCAGTCAGCCTATGCCTGTAATTACTTTAGCAACACAGACGCAGTCTGTGCAAGCTGTATTTTGTCCTTTGGTATTTACTATGTGAATGTTAAATGATAAAAGAAATGCAAAAAAAAGCAGAAAACAGAGTAGTTTTCCAAGCCTGTGGAATGATTCACATAAGGGTTTGGGGGATTTGGCCCCAAATACAGGAAACAATGTTCTGTTTTGTTTTTAAATTTAAAAAAAAAAAGGCAATTCTAAATTTGTAGATGGCACAGGGGTTTTCACTCTGCAGCGTCTCACAAAAATTTTGCTTGTGGCCATCTTGAACGCCTACAGCTCCAGAGACACTGTAATTACCCCAACCCATGTGATGCAGCATGTGCCTTCCTCTGCCAAATGATAGATGTCTTTTCCATACAGCAGTTTCCTAGCAGTATACTCCACATGCAATAAAGCTCATTCTGGATGCAATAGGAATATGATTGGCCAATGCAATAGGAAAGCAATTAATCTGGGTAATTTGCATGCTTTGAATTTCCTAGACATATTTCGTATGAAGCTTACACAAACACAGTAAGAAGTAAAGCTAAGCCGTTCCTGCCCATGCATATAAAATTACTCATTTATGTTTGCTAGATGCAAGAACACCACATAAACCACACGTTCAGTTAGAATAGTATTAAAGTAAATGTATTAATGCATTAAAAAGGAATTAAAAAACAGCCACCCAAGGCTATAGGTAAATGGTTAAGAGAATCAAATCTGTAATCAAAACGAAAGTTGCTTTGACGAAACATGATAAGCTCCAAGGATTTAGGGGCAATGATCATAAGGAAGGAAAACAAGAACCCAACAGTCCCCCTTTCCAGAGCCAAAGAAAATACAGACAAAAGCAACAAACTACAGCTACAAGAAATCAAGAAATGTAAAGAAACCCATACAAGTATTTACTGCTGGGCTTGAAAGAACACCACTGGACATGACTATCAAACACGGAAAAGTCTGCCCCAAAAATCCCGTGAGTCTGTATTCTCTAACTCAGCAAGCAAGATTTCCGGTCCAAAAGTGTAAATATTTTTGAGTGTAGTTAAAATACAAATGATAATATGTTTATTTTTATAAATGTCATGTCACTATGGCTTTCAAAATTAATAAGTGCATGGCTAAAAAAAAAATGCCCATCGTGCTTAAACTGGGCAGCATGGAATAGGTCTGTTGGTATATAATATCTGGAATTAGACATGCAGTCTAAATAGGGCTGTGTTGCCTGCATGGATGAATTCCATTCAAGCACTTCTGACTATCCTCTGTCCAAAGTTTAGCTTAATGAAAAATTAAGAAGACCTGAACAAGGCAGTGAGTAATTTTATAGGTACATGTTTGCATTACTAGCAATGGACAACAGGAGCAAAGTTTTATCATGGATGTTAAACACCTCCATGCAATCCCAGTCCCTGAGCAGTGAGGTTATTTTTTGCAAATTGTTTGAAATTTCTGAGACTCAAGCTGTAAAACATCAAGTGAAACCGAACAGTTATAGTAGCAAAAAAATGTGACTAAGAAGCGCTTGCAAAAATGCTAAAAATAATTATATCCCATTCATAAGTGCACACACAAATATGTAAGAGCACATAAAATGTCCAGGTCAGGCACATTTATACCTCTGCTTATATCTGAGAATCTGTTTTTTTCAAATATGCAATTGCAGCGTCAAACCTCTTCATCAGTTTAAGCTCCAGTTGAAAAAGTAGTTACCTCTGGGAAAAGTGACAAAGAACTGACAGGAACTCTGATCATTTGTTTCACCACTTTCAAAACATTCTCTTGTATTTCTTTTTAAAAATGGCATCTTTCTTTCAAATCTACAGAGAAACGTGTGGGGTTTTTAAGGGACTGAAAAGGCTGTGCAGTGTATGAAACATTAACATTGTAGTGTACGAAAAATTTAAATTGATGCCTAATTATTAATTTATTCAAATGTTTGCATTTTAACCAGTAAGCAAAAAGAAAGAAAAAACCCAGCCATTCTTTGCCCAAGCTTCCTTCAGATGCACATTCATCTGCTTGTTTTGAAAAGCTGTCCATAAATTCGGTCCAAGTGGCATTGTGGCTCCAGGGTTCCTAGAAGTAAGAGATAACAAAACACTCCTAGATCACCCAGTTCATCTCACTGCTAATGTCAGACAAAATAACAACAAAATAACAGCTCTTACTGCCAGGAAGTTTCTCTTACCAGCTACCAATGGCATTTTCTTTCACTGTTTCACTCCCTTGTGTATGCCTTGTGCACGAGCCTGAGTTATTTTCTCCTTTTCCGATATTCCACCCACCCAGCGACACGCGGCTGTAGTGTAAAGCTACCCTCCACGGGGCACCTATTTGGTGAAATAACGCTACTGTTAACCTCAGGCATTCAAGAATCATGAGGCAGGACCCCAAAATAATTATAGCCTTAAAAAAAAAATCGAATTTTTAAAAAGTTATGCATTTGAGTTCTCCTTATTCAACCCTTCAGGATTTTGGGGTTCACAGTTTAAAACATTTTTTTATGCAGCTGTAAGGGTTTGGACTTTTTAATGAGTTTTGGTTTTTATGTAAATGAAAGCTTTGATTTTGTGCATTTACTCAATCGAAGGATTAGAGTTATAAAGGTAAAAAGGCATGCATTTTTAAGATTTGCAAAATATTTGCAAGTTTTGGCAGTATCTTACCCCTTTCCTGCATTTTCCCCAATATTTCTGGATTTATCAAGAAATAGTGCCCTGCCCTTCTGGCAGATAAAAGTTTATGATTGCTGCCATCGACTTGTCGCCTTACCCTGCATTTCCAAGACTCATATTTACCGCAGAACCGATTTCCCAGGAGTTTCCTGCATCCGGGGAGGGAGAGGGGAGGCTGCTGCCGACCTGTTGTGGGAGGCACAGTCTAGTGCCTTCTCCATGTAGTTCTGATTCTACTAAAACAGAGGAGTCACTTGAGCCTATGTCCGCCTCATCCCGAGCTGTCTATCAGCTGCCGGTCTCTAGACCATAACCCACCACCTCCCATTTTTATTGAAGACTTTTATTTTCCTGTGAGCGCAGAATGGAAACAACAATCGAAACCTCAGAAGTTGCCACACAGCGAATTTTTCTGGCAGCTCTGTTCACATGGGAATTTTCAAAGAGCCTTTAATAGTCTCGAATCCAAAAATATTCCCATGAATTTTTGACTTTCATCCGCAATGGTCAACCGTTTCCATGAATTGCAGTGTAGGGGTAAGTCTGTCCAGAGAAAGATCACTGCCTGCTTTCCCAAACCTTTGAAGGAATAACTGAAAGAGCCGCCTCTGAGGAGGGCTGCCGTCTCTGCTCGTTTCCAACGAGAAGAAATCCTATCCCGCTGTCTTGGTTAGGATGACTCTTCCCCCTTTTCTATGTGCGTTCCCGACAAGGAGGAAAAAGTCAGCAGAAAACCACGGTTGGATGCTAGCTTGATCCAGAGGTGTCATCTGGGTGGCAGGAAAGAAGAACCGAGAGGGGACAGGGAAATAGCTGGGCAAGAGAGAGCAGGTTTTAGGGACGCGGAGATGTGTGAAGCAAGAAAACAGATTGCACAGGGGAAAGCGGCTGGAGCTCCGACAAGAAGCGAGTGGAAGGATTTGGTAGGGGCAGGACCAAGTAGCCACAGCAGCTTAACAGTGACAGCGAAGCAAAAGAGCAATGCAGGAAGAAATGACAGATTTACAATCTTAATTACTAGCCGTGAATAAGATCTTCTTTCCTAGAGAGCTGGTGAGATGGCTGGACCTGCGTGGATGTGTTTTCCAAGCAATCCCTAGGCAGGCAGAACAACAGCATGCATTTGTTCATTTACTGCTAATATCTGGATTTTAAGACTAGTTCATACACTCTGAATATCTGAAGGAGGTAACGGTGTAATAACAAGGCTGAGGATGCCTAAATGGCAATTTCAGTTTGTTTAAAATACCTGCGTGCCAGCTGCTGTTCAGACGAGCGCTCAAGTGTTCCAGCTGGAAACATTTCTGAACGAAGAAAGACAGAGGTGCTTGGGAAAAAAGTAATTTCCCTTAGTGGGGAAAAAAGTGTGTTTCCAACTTCTAGAACCATGAGCTGGTACTTTGGGCGGGACACTATGCGATCCTGGGGTCCAGAAAAGATCTGTTAAAAAGACAAGTTGGGGATATCTGATACAATGAAGTGGCAAGGGTCATATTCTGCTGAATAAAAAACCTTCCTTCGTAACCAAAAATTGAGTTTTGGTAAAGTATCGATGTGTACAAGAAAAATCTACTGTATTCCACCTGGGAATTTCTTTAAGTCAAGAGAATGACCACTGAGGCTCATGTAAGGACTTTTTACTATTCTCCACCTTCTGTTACGATTAACATCAAGTTAGGAAATTGCACTTACTTGCATCAGAAAACCTCATTCACATACCAAAATGTCAGAGCACATCAGAAAACCCTGAATTGCGCAAAGCCACAAGTGGCCTGCTGTGTATTATATTTTTACTACGATGAATTAATACATAGTGGTTTTCTCTATTTGTTTCCTGTTCAGTATTGTCTTTAAAAAAATACTCACTTGTTTGCTTATATTACTGGAAGGAATGTTCTTTATTCCACCCTCGACAGAATTTGAAGGGCAATAATAGCATAGAGCATGAAGTCAAGCAGCAATATACTTCTCAAGCAGCTCTTCTTTCATTTGGCTGCACTTAAAGTAAGGAGGTCCTCAATGTGAGCTAAAGAGTTGGAATTTGCCCCACCATTTCTACGATATCAAGTAACAGCCCTTTGCGGCATTTGAAACCTTCCGAGGATCCAGTTTAACCTAAGTTGGTACAGGGAGGTGACTGGAAATACTCTCAGCAAAGGTGGCTAGCTGTGGTTAACTGCTGGTGTGCTCGAAGCTTTTAGAAACAATGAAATGTGACTCAGCAGTAGGTGGTGTGGGACTTCTCATCTCTCAGTATAGAAGCATTTGTTTTTATATTGCAATTTGATTTATGCTCCTGTATTTCTAACATTAGGAATTACCTAAGCAAGGCAAGGGCGTTCAAGGGAAGATGCCATCCATAGTAGTGTGTCTTGAATTAGAACGCAGTTACAGTAAGATGGGATGGCAAACTTTCCTGAGAGGAGGATTTCTGCTCCTAAATGTCTGTAAAGATGACTTTGTGCGAGCACACGCTCGCCCTTCTCTGTATCACGTATAAAACTGCTTGTGAATGAGTGCCTATGACATTGAGTCAGAAGGACACTTTTAACAAGGGACAATGTGCAATTGCTGGTTTTATAGCATCATTTGTCAAAGCTGAAGCACAATTTAAGTGCAATGACTTCACATTGATTTGGGAATTCTGATTCCCTTGAAATTTTTTTTTGCAGAATTGTAAAAAAAAAAGAGATGGGAGGAGGAAAAGAAGCAAAAGCATCCCCCTGTTATGCTACTGTAAGCAGTGCATTTTCATCTTCACATGCCAAAAAAACCCACTCTTAGCACCTTTAGGTAGTCTGAGCTCATCTCCCAGCAACCAAGTTCAAATTTATCAGCAAAGCCTATAGGCTGTCTGGTCATGGGGGTCAGATTTCTGAGAAATGTGGAAGAATTGTGACAGGTCCTAGTTGGGTGACAGATATCCTGCCTCAGTGTCATGAGTGTAGGTTTGGACTTGTGAAAGCAGCGTTGAGTCCCACAGCTCTTGACTTATGCTTATGGAAACCCCACCCAAAGAGGCCACCCCAGTCCTAAATTCATTTCAATAAATTGTTGCCCCTTTAAGTCCTAGAAGTGCAAGGGTCACTTCAAGCCAGTCCTACCTATATGCAGAAAACCGAAGTGCATCAGGCAAAGTTTTAAAAAGGTGGTGGAGCTTTCTGCCAGCCACAGCCAATCACTCAGACACACCTATGTTCTTCAACCATACGTCTGCTCTGGTACCACCAGACCACTCAGCTGTTGGCAAGCGGATAAGCATCTGGCAAACTGTTTCACACATGTGGTCAGCATTCATAATAATACTTTTCTTGCTATTATTTCTATTATGTCTAATCCACTACTAACTATTTGGTTCATCCACTTATTGCATCTTACTTTTAGCAAAGTTTATAGGCTGAGGGCTGCTTTTGCTTCTCATGTGTACGATACACACAGCAAAATGAGGTCCTGTTTTGATAGCAGCTACTGAATGTTACAAATAATAGCAAAAATATAACTGCTGCTACTATTTGACATGACCTATTTCCAGATAGGAAATGGTCTATCATAGCATAATTGAGAAGATAACCCATTATTAACTCCTGTCTCCAAAACTTCCAAGAAGACTGATTATATGGTTCACCCTGAAACACTGCAATTTCACTAACATATTTGTTGGAGGCAATTACAATCTATACAGTACTTCATAGATCTTGGAATACAATAGCTTTAAATGGAGTACATGGCTTGCGTGCCCTGATCTCAAATGAAATGTGACACTATTATATCTTCAGAGGTTTCCAACAAATCTCTTTCTCCTGGGTAAACAAAGAAAATCATGACGAGGAGAGAAAAAGAAAATATTTTGAAAACTTGTAAGCCCAGTTGCTCTCTGCCAACAGCTATGCAGACACTGGGGCTGACTTGTTGCCAGAGTCAGCACACTAGCTAAAAGTCTCACGTTCTGCAGACAGCAGCTTAACGATAAAAAAGGAAAAATGTTTCCCTTCTTGCTGCTTTCAGCAGATGACCCCAGCCTACAAGGGAGCCAACCCAAGTGTTTGCAACAGCAATTTGTCAAGTTTTCGGTCATTAAAAACTTTGCCAGAGCTTTACTCCATGACCTGACCGACTGGCTGACTGAATGCCTCTTCCCGGACTGAGGAGGGTGACCCAGAGAGGTGATACTATCTGTTAGCCTTGTGTCTTAAAAGGGCAAAATGGGGGGTTTTCACCTCTCAGCCAGACAAGGCTACGACGCAGAACTGCTGACCTACTCACAGGCACCAGGGGCCACCTGGGGCAGGGCAGGAGGTGCTGTTCCACCAGCACAGCAAGCAGTTCATCCCTTGGACGCAGGCAGCGAGGGCCCCGGTA
Organism: Pygoscelis adeliae; assembly: GCF_000699105.1. Classification (NCBI taxonomy): domain Eukaryota; kingdom Metazoa; phylum Chordata; class Aves; order Sphenisciformes; family Spheniscidae; genus Pygoscelis; species Pygoscelis adeliae. Next base: position 2,292,172 of record NW_008824665.1, read on the forward strand.
TGCTGCATTCAGGGGACACTTAAGACTAAGCAATGGCTTAGGAAGCTAGAGAGTTATGTTTTTGTCCTCTCTACCCTTCACATCTCTTACCCCAGCTTTCATGGGCCTCACTGTGCAGTAGCGTTGACCAGGAGGGCTAGGAAAGCAGCAGTGCAGGCAGGCTCATGGTTTTGATGTAGCAAGGAGCAGGTCTGAAAACAAGGCCCATGTCCTGACTTCCCAGTCCTACCTCTAGCACTGGGCCAAAAGAAAAGAGCCTGCCCAGCATGGCTGCCAGGAGAGAAGCTGGCCCTCGGGAAAGGATTTAAAGCTCTGGACACCAAGTAGGTGGAGCAGTCAATGCAACCGGTTGCTCCACACTTGTTGAGTTGATCAGGGTTCATAGAACCATAGAATCACAGAATGGTTTGGGACAGAAGGGACCTTTAAAGATCATCTAGGTCCAATGCCCCTGCCTTAGACAGGGACATCTTTCATTAGATCAGGTTGCTCAAAGCCCCGTCCAACCTGACCTTGAACACTTGGCTGGAGAGCAGCCCTGCAGAAAGGGATCTGGGGGTGCTGGTTGACAGCAGGCT
>NW_008824665.1:2293391-2299116 GCF_000699105.1 Pygoscelis adeliae
AATCTACCCTCTTTCAGTTTAAAAACCATTGCCCCTTGTCCTGGCCCTACAGGCCCTGGGAAAAAGTCTCTCTCCATCCTTCTTGTGAGCCCCCTTTATATGTTGAAAGGCCACAATAAGGTTTCCCCAGAGCCTTCTCTTCTCCAGGCTGAACAACCCCAACTCTCTCAGCCTTTCTTCACAGGAGAGGTGTTCCAGACCTCTGACCATTTTCGTGGCCCTCCTCTGGACCCGCTCCAACAGGTCCGTGTCTGTCTTGTGCTGGGGACCCCAGAGCTGGACGCAGTACTCCAGGTGGGGTCTCACCAGAGCAGAGTAGAGGGGCAGAGTCACCTCCCTTGACCTGCTGGCCACGCTGCTTTTGATGCAGCCCAGGATATGGTTGGCTTTCTGGGCTGCAAGCACACATTGTGGCTCACGTCCAATTTTTTGTCCACCGGTACCCCCAAGTCCTTCTCTGCAGGGTTGCTCTCAATCCATTCATCACCCAGTTTATACTGTTACTGGTGATTTCCCCAACCCAGGGTTCGATGATTATTACTGTGCGTAGCCCACTGCCATCCCTGAATGAAGATCTGTTGGCTTAGCCATTCATCCTGCCACCTTCTGTCTGTGTTATGGGAAATAACATAGGTTTAGAACAAAATAAAATAAAATAAAATAAAATTACTATGAGTGGGGAGTCTAAGGCACCCATTCATCCTCAGCCCCTTCTCCTGACTAGATGGAAGTAGCTCCCCAACAGCATGTTTGTTCCTGGATCCCAGGAGGAGGCCTGTAACTCCATAATACAGGATGTCCGGGGTGACCACCTCAGGACCTGGGCTCCTCTGCTGAGGACCAAAACCTTACAGACATCTACATCCCTTTCCACTTCTGGTTGTTAATGTCTTCCCAGTGAGGAGGCCTCCTTTTTCCCAAGGCTTAATCCCCAGATGAGGGGAAGCGATGGGTTTCTGCTGGTAAACCGTGGATGGGGAGGAGGAGGAACTTAGAGGTGATGGCTGCTTCCCCCTTGGTGAAATAGATAAGAAAAGATGAGGTTGTTCTTTCTCCATGAAGTATGATTTTGTAGCCCGCTTTCCAAATGTGTCACGCAGAAGCTGAAGTCATTTGTCATGCCTCTTCCTGCCTGTCCGCAGAAAGGTGAGCTGTGTGCACACCACAGGGCAAAACCTGCTAAGAGGAAACATCGGGAGGATGTGATCTACCACAGAGAGGCCAGGGAGCTTTTGGTGGTTAAGATACACACCTCTGTCATCAGTTCTTAGCAGAAAAGGACAGTCAAAAGACCAAAGTACCTATGAAGTAATTTAGAGAAACTAAAAGGTCCTCAAAATAACAGAGGTTTGTCTCTGTAATAATATTGTACTGAGGAAATCCATTATCTTATTTATGGTTTGTTTTTCAGGGTCATAGCGGACATGGTACTATATATTGTGAAATACAGGTTGCAATGTTGTAACAGGTTGGGTCACCACTAGGGGTTTGTCATACAGTCCTGTATAGTTTATTTTAACGGGTGTGTACTCACAGAGTATAAGAAATCAGTTGGTACTTTAATGAAAGCCAACATCAGCTGACTTGCAGTGTTTTAATTCCGTAAGACAGTCCAAAGGAGGCTTTGCAAAACTGTTCCAAGAAACAAGAGCTCGAATTTAAGAGAATGGCAGCTAAAAATGTTAGAGCACTTAGTGTGTTTCATCTGGCCAGGTGAGGAGCTAACCAATTTTATTGAAAATATCTGCAAGGGATGGGTTGTATCTGCAGGGCTGTTAAAACAAGATTTTCGCATCGTATCAACAGCTATCAACCAGATATTGCCATTCACAAGCAAAGTGGCATTTTGCAAGCACAACATGTCTGCACAACAGGAATAAACCCAAGAAAGAAGTCAGTGTTTATTATAACACCACACAAACTATCCTCTGCTTTCTCACTTGCTTTCACAAATGGAAATACCATCGCTGACTGTGCCCTGCATCTCACCTAGCTTTAGATCGGTTCCGTGTAGTAGTCAGCACTTGAGCTAGCCTCCTACTACAGTCATCCACCCTATTCTTCTGGCCTACTTTACACGACACTGAGATTAATATCACCATAGAAGTGCTTCTTCATTGACCATAAAGGGAATCACTGGTGATGAAGGTGACTGAGATCTGCTAACATGAAAGCTACACAGAGAGATGAAGACTCAACTGTAAAAGTTTGATGTCATCAGTTCTTGGCTATCCAACTTGGGGAAGGTAAAACAAGAGAAAGTCCAGATGTGCCAATCCCCTGACTTTCCCAATGGCTTTTCATGGCAGCTTCTGAGGAGTCATTTGGACATGTGGTCCTAAATGAATTGATTGGATCTTTTGAAACTGAGTGATTCCTTTCATAAATGTATAGTTACATGACTAGGCCAGGGTCATACCACACATCAAAGGACACAGCACTTACGTACAATAGTACAGGCAAATTGGGAATAGAGCTGGGCAGGTAGCAGTATGCTACAGTTGGGGTGACAGAAGTCCAACAGGTTAGAACAGCCACTGCAAATTCATTAAGCCCTCGGCAGCCCTTCAATGCTTGTCACCAAATAGCCCTTTTTTCCTGTTAAATTTTGAGGGTTTTAATCAGAAGGCCTTTTTTTGTTGTTATTTGGCACCACCTTACTTTAAACATCTCTGCTGAGAAAAATCCAACTACAAGAACATGCTGCAAACAAGCAAAAAGAAGCAGTATTGAATTGAAATTTCACGTGCAGAGTCTTCATGACTGTTTATGAGTGAAGGTAGTTTTAACAAATGTCTTAGGGAAAATGTGGATAACTACATTTATTTGCATGTCCAGGGAGAGAGAAAAGGTCAAGACAGAAAACTTTCAATGGCTTAAAATTTTGGGGACAAACACTAGTGTAGTCCAAATAAGCTCATGGGAGGCAAGGTTCAGGCTTGCACTCTTACCTCTCAGCAGCGATTCCTGGCCTAGCTATACTTCCAGTGGAGCTCCCTATTCACAGTACTCCGTAGTGAACCTCAGTGACTTTCTTAGAGAAGCAATCACCACTTTATATCATCTGTGATGCAGGTAGAGTGGCCACCCATTTAGAACAGACAGGGAGTGGGAGGTGGGAAAAGGTAAGGAGCTCAAGCTACAGCTCCTTCACAGGACAGCAATAATTCAAGCATATGCAGATTAATACTGAGCTGCCACTAAAATAGCATTGATTCGTGACCACCTAGCTCACACCAAAAAAAAAAAAAACCCAACCTGGTCTCATTTGCCTTGCATACATTGACTTAGTTTGTTTATTTGTTTGGGCAAAAGTCACCATTTCCCATCTTGAGACATCTCAGTGGCTGACTGAAGCCTGCTCTGTCAGCCTCCAGAGGAAGAGGCAGTCAAACAGCACCTGTGGGACATGGACAAACACATTAAAAGGAAATTTTCATAGTCAGTGCTGTGAGTAATGGTAAGCCCCGCTGTTCTGCAAACAGGTCAGGTCAACATGACCCCCAAGGCTCTGGTATGTTGTCAGTGAAAATGCTGGAAAATAGTCCTTCTGGCGTGTTATTGAGAAATGAAGTAATAGGGTTAAACTCAAATGGCTCTGACACAAACCCACTGAGGCCACATGCAGTGGCTGAGGGGGGGCAAACTCATGGCGATGGCAAACCATGCTGGTAGATGGGAAGCACACTGGTGAAGAGAGTTGCCAAACTTGTGATACCCACCAGGGATGGGAAAAATGCCAGACAGTGCAATGTCGCTACTTGGGAGAAGGCAGAGAAAACACAGGGGGGATGTTTCCTCTCCATCTTGATCTTCCAGTCCAAAAGTTGAGGAAGGAGTGAACCCAAGAGTGTGCATATTTTCAGGAAAAGCATCCATCTCTCATCTTGGCTGTAAAAGCCATGCAGAAACACTACCTTGTTGTCAGATAGGCCTTCCCATCTCCCTGGGCAAATGTCCAAGCCTCTTATTGGTAACCAGCCAGCCAGAATGAGAGTGTGACAAAAACAATGCAAGAGAGGGGAGCAGAAAACTGTGGATATATCCAGCCTACTTCTGTTGTGGAATAACAAGGAAGGAGATTTGTAGGATGACACCAGTGGGGAACGATCAGTGATGTTCCTCAGGGTTGTGTATTGCTTTGACCACTGGACTTGTCTTCTGAATGCAGTACTGCTGAATAATAACAGTAACTGTACAGCTACTTACTTCTTAAAAAACACAGAGCAGGCCCTTCCCATTTTACTCATGAGAAAACTGAGGCAGAGTGAACTTAGCAACTCCCTTACATTTGCCTGGTAGTATATTCGAAGCTGGGTCTATGTGTGTGATCTGCATTAAAAGGGGGCAGAGAGATTGTAGAGGCACGGCTGCTCAAAAATTAAATTAAGCAAACCAAAAAACAACCCATGTTATGTCCAAACACAGACTTAAGAAATTGGCAGTATCTGAAGAAAGTGCCCAGCTGAACCTCTGGCCCAGAGGGCTCCGACGTCGCTCTCGGACAACTTGGAAACAACAAAAAAACCTGCTAAATGACTCTTGAAATATTGCCAGTATTTGTGGTTTAATGGTTGGGCCTAAGCATATTTGGTTTGTTTTCTTAAAGTCCCAGTCCCTAGAATCAGGTTATTACCTGAGAATTTCACCTACTTCCATTTGAAAGCCCTTGTAATCACAGGGGGAGCAAAACCATGAGGGAACAGAAGAAGGGGAAAGCATGTGAGAATAAGGGAAGAAAATAAAAGTAGCCCAGAAGGAATTATTTTGGAAGCCTTATGATTTTTAAGCAAATGTCTTGATTTGCTGGAGGCTGACTCAGGTTTTGAGCACATGTCGCTATTGCTTGTCACTAATAATTTGACTGGTTCTTCCAGTCCAGAGAATTTTGGGGGCCCCAGCCCTCTGCCAGGCCTCCAAAGATGAAGATGTGCACCTGAGAAACATGTTCTTCCATATTAGCCAACTTTTCTTTAAAATTAATATCCATGGATAATCTAAAAGATGAGTTTCATTGATACCAGTTTTGATGCTGTTTACCCAGAACTATTCCTTTGCTGACCCATGGTCTCTTCTTGCACGTCAGCACGAATTGCTACGAACATACCTCATGCACTGAATGATCTGGCACGTTGAGGACGGAAAGTTTCCAGATTTCCTGCCACGAAGGACCACGCACCGCTACTGCCTTGGGGTGGCGGGTACATGGCATTTGCTGAATTTCCGCCCTCCCCTGCTGCTTGCTTTCAATCTGAGTAAGTCTGACTGATACTGTGACTAGGCTGGTTTCAAGCAAAGGCAGAGTGGGATGGGGTGGGCGGCTAGGGTAGGAATTGAGACACCTGGAAATTGAGTGTGAGGTGGCTGGCGTTCACGCGTGTCAAAGAAACCTTGTGCATCCCACTTTCTGGATGCAGCACTGTGTTCCCCTGAATGTGTATAGCTGTTTTGGCACAGAGGTGTCCTGGCACGGGCAGGATGTGTCACAACATGAAAAGAGTGACGGTGTGCTTAATGGTTACCTAAGCAATCTGTTCTTCCATCCATCTGGTTTACTGATAGCTGCCTCCAGGTGCACTGAAAAGTGCTGACTGAAGATCACCGCCCAAGCCGCAGAAGGCAAAGGCGGGGACTGGGAGAATGAAGAGCCACCCACTGTGGGAGAACATCAGGTTCGAGACCATCTAAGGCACCTGAAGGTGCACAAGTCTATGGGACCCGATGA
>NW_008824665.1:2300305-2301926 GCF_000699105.1 Pygoscelis adeliae
AAGAGAAGGCTTTGGGGAGACCTTATTGCAGCCTGTCAGTACTTAAAGGGGGCTGATAAAAAAGATGGAGGCAGACTTTTTAGCAGGGCCTGCTGCGACAGGACAAGGGGGAATGGCTTTAAACTAAAGGGGGGTAGGTTTAGACTAGATATAAGGAAGAGATTTTTTACGCTGAGGGTGGTGAAACACTGGCACAGGTTGCCCCGAGAGGTGGTGGATGCCCCATCCCTGGAAACCTTCAAGGTCAGGTTGGACGGGGCTCTGAGCAACCTGATCTAGTTGAAGATGTCCCTGCTCATTGCAGCGGGGGTTGGACTAGATGACCTTTAGAGGTCCCTTCCCACCCAAACCATTCTGTGATTCTGATTAAGATACAGAACTATAAATCCCTGGTTTGTCATTCAAAGCCTCAAGGAAAATAACAACCTAGCACTCTGTCCTGCAGACTGTCACTTTATGTTCCAAATGGACATCGATGTGTCAAATGGGCTATCCGTCTTGAGAACTATGTTTTATTGACAGCTCCCTCTGATACACAAGGGCTAAGTGTGCATGCCTGGCCTTAAAAACACCTACTTGAAAGTTTTCTGAGAAAAGTTAAAACGTCTGCCTGGCTGGTGGCTTTGTTTCTTGCTCCACTTACAGTAATTTTACATTTGCTGTGTTACTGGAAGCCTATATTTATTAGTCAAAAGGTTCTATTTCTCTTCGGAAAGTTCCCTTCCCTCTCCAGCAACCGACAGCCTTCCACCTTCATGGGAGGAGACCCCAGCCCAGCTCCACGAGAGCACCGGGCCAGCACTAAATGCTGCAGGTTTAGTTCAAACCAGTCTGTAAGCACGCTCTGCCATGGCAAATCAGGTTCTTTTCAATTATGTTTGCTAGTTGAATATTCAAGCTGCTGATGGGAGTGGCCACAGGGCCACGAGAACCAACACCAGTGTAAGAGAGGGTGCAGGGAGGCCGAGGTGGGTCTGGCAGGGAGGGCGGCGGTGTGCTAGGAGCAAACACTGACCATGAAACCCCAGCTTTACAGCTTCCCTGGGTTAAACCAGCACACCCCATCTGCATGCACCAACTGTGCGAGTCCTTGAGGCTCTCGGATCTCTTCACAGGCACGCTACCAGAACCAACAATGCCGCTGACTTTGCCAAGGCTTGTGAACCTATTTGCTCCCTACAGAAGACCAAGACAGGACAAAACAAATGCCTCCCCATCCATTCGCTTCTCTCATGGCTCCCATGCCGCATTGCAATCATCTCTGGTGTCCTCACAGACTGCTGGGGTGCATGAGATCCTGATAAAGTAGCTCATTGCCTTTCCTCTGAGTCATGCAATTGTCTTTTCTTCCTTCTGTTGCCTTTGATGCCAGTGCTTTGATCCAAATGCTTTTTAATTCTCTCCTGTGGGACTGAGCACTGGGGAAGATCCCAGTTTTTAAAAAAAAATCATTCCTATGCATGATTCATTTTGCCTGTGTCAGAGTTTACTTCTTTCATCTTTGCAGATGGGTAAATGTGCATTTGCTTTTCAATCTGGCACTGTAGGCTCATCCTTTCTCACAATATTTATCAGCAAACGAATGGGATGGCTGCCTACTATCAGGAACTACCAATGTTAG
>NW_008824665.1:2301967-2312999 GCF_000699105.1 Pygoscelis adeliae
GAGGGTTTTCAGTGACGAACCAAGTTTAACTGTTGCCACTGAAACACAATGATAAAAGTGAGGCATATAAACATGTAATTCCCCCAGAAGCACGTGGATAATCTGCAGGTCAGAACTATGTCACTTCTTCTCTAAACACCATCCTTAGAATATGGTTGTCGAAAATGTTCCTGAATAATCTTTTTCTTACAGGCAAGAGTATTTCCAGCATAATGGCTGATTAAAGTATTCTCTAAAATGTTCTGAGGAAGGAAAAACCAAATGGGATATTCCTTCAAAATCCAAATGTTGTGTAGGGGCTGTGATAGGAAACCTTTGCTGCCCATGATACTAAAGAAATCTTTCCTCCTGACCATTTCTCTGCATTACTGTCTGCCCAGGTACATGTCTGCTAGTTCTGTCAGCCCAAAGACAAGTCATCTCTGCACAGATTAACTCTTCCACCCCACAACAGCACCACTTCTTCCATGCTGTTTGTTAGCAACAGTCCCTTGGCCATACCATCCTCCAGTGCCTGGAAAGTATGTGCTAGCTAGTACAGGTGTTGCTAGGAGGGAAAGCCCAGGTGATATCTTTAAGGTTTTTCTTTTGATTTCTAAATTGCCAACAGCTAGTGATGAAAACAAAGCTCAAGAACTAGTATAAAGCTCCACAGAAAAGAGGTGGATCTTCCCCTGTGGGGTTTTTTTTTTTATTTCAGTAACTAACAGCATGTGGGAATCACAGGCAGTATGCTTTTTAATATCATTACTATGACATTCAGTAAAGGTGTGAAACTCAAAGACAAAATTTTTCGGTTCCCAAGCATGCACTGAGGAAGGAGAGCAAATGCATCAGAGCTCAGCTAAGTGCACAAAGTCAGTCACGGGCTGTGAAGTCGAAGGTTGAAGCTGAGGTTGAAACAAGGTCTTCCACTCTTGCTCAGGAAGGCTGGACCGTGTCAAAGCTTCCTGATAACATACAGCGTACTCAGCTGCATAAAGGCTCCAGCTGTTCATGCCAGCGCAGTGTGAGATGAGACACGGCAATGTATGCTGTAACATTTGCTCATAGGAGGGAGAGGTTGGGACCCCGATGCTAGGGATCAGTCAGCGTGCCTATCATCACTTCACTTTAGTGATACGATACACATTTATGAATCTTCCCTTGGATTCCCTGAGTGAAAAAAAAATATATAAAGGCTTCAATATGATTTTCAGCTGCTGCTGCTGCATGTGCTATATAGGATGCCAGTGCAAGGCCTTAGAGCTGCATTGCAGACACGACTATAGTAAGAACATTGGTATTTGGCTACTGTAATTATTTGCAGCAGTTAAAATCTATGCAGTATTTTGTGGACCCCACAATACGCTGGGTGACTTTCTATAAAATGGATCTTGAAAGAAGCTGAATATCATTAAAACCTAGGAAATTAATGGGAAAGCAAGCTAATAAGAAATAAGGGAAAAGAGGTTTGAAATGCTGTAGCCCAAGTCTCTCTCCCACATCCACAATCACTACAGCAGCTCCATTGCAGGGATAGGAAAGAAGAATCTCTTCCTTCAGAGCAAGGAAAAGCAAGCAAAAGCACTGGCCAGGTTGACTGTTAGCTGTGTGGAAAAGCAAGACATTGTGTTTCCTTTGGGGGGGGAGGGAAGAAAGAAAAATATCAGCTGCAGTTCTGCAGTTCTGTTTTAATTTCTCTCACCTGGTTGAGATCAATGTACCTCTTCCTGTATATACAAAATCTAAAAATACCTCATACCAATGAAAGTATGGGAATGCATCCACACCAAGACTTCCATGGCCCACGGCTTCAATTTAACAAGCTGAGTAACCTCTTCATCATCTTCCCATTTAGTGAGCTTAAAAACCATGCTGTATTTAGCCCTGGAATTAGCAGATGCCTGGTTACATCAGAGATTTAGTTTGTTGGAGTCAAAATGCGCTAATAAATAACAGACATTCATTCCCCATGGCTCAAGGTAACAGGGTTTGTTTGTATTTACAGAACATCCTTATATAGCTTAAACAGCTTGCCTGAGCAGAGGAGATGAGCTGCCAGCGACTGTCTGTCCTCCTGACAGAGTGCCAGGACAGACTGTGCATCGCGGGGCGGAAAACGTAACAGGAGACACGGGGAGGATGTCATGTACCGCAGACAGGGCACAGGGTTTTTAGTGGTTAAGATGACAACAAATGCGCACCTCTGTCATCAATCCCTAGTAGAAAGCCATATCCATGGAGAAATTTAGAGAAACCAAAAAGGTCCTCAAAAACAACTGAGGTTTTGTTTTTTGAATAATGATAATGTACTGGGGAAAGCCATTATCCTATTTATGGTTTGTTGTTCAGACTCCCAGCCAACAGCACACCATACTCTGTGAATATATACATTCTAATGATATGATGGGGCAGGACACAGATGTTACGGGTTTGTCACACAGTCCTGCATGGTCTGGCTTAACCAGCATGTAATCACCAAACATAAGAAGCATTTGCAACTTTTAACGACTGCCAGGCCAGCGTCTACTAATTGCTGTAACATGATTGCACATGACATCGAGAGAGGGAGGAATAAGAAGGAAGAGATGGAGGGAAGGGTTCGGGGTACCAGTCCAAGGAACAGAAAAACTGAACTCAAAACAATTCAAGTTGAAACCACGTAGCAATTTTGTTCTGTTATGTTAAAGCAGAACTGTGACTAATCTGATTGACTAAAGGATGAAGGAAGAGTCTGATCTCAAATACTGTCAAAGACCATCCACTGCTCTTCTCTAGGGATGGCCAGTCAATAGGAAACCTTAAAGATTAGGATTATATATTGCTTTGCCTCTTCCCAGCAGAACCGCTGAGGTGCAGATGGGTTTCTGAATCACCGTTCTCATCCTCCTTTGCTTGTGTGCTTTTGTAGCCAAAGTTTTCCAAGATTTTAAAAATTTGAGCATTCTAAATATAGGTGCCTTGCCTCTCATGCCCACCTAACGTGACATCCTGAGCAATGCTTTTAAAGGTGATAACTATTTGCAGTTCCCCTTGACTTTGCAGATTCCTTTAAATTTTTGTTCTCTAGTCAGTCCTCCAAATATTGGAGCCACTGAAAATTAGAGGCCACTGTTGTCGGTTGAGTTTTTCATTAATAGTCCAGGACTACACAACAAGACAAATTAGACAAATACTCAGAAGAGTTTGATTAGAAGACAAAAGGTGAATTGTTGATACAGCATAAGTAGGGATTTGCTTGTATTTGGGGATGGATTTCCAAAGAGCATTGAGTTTTGCAACATTTCAATGTTAGATTCCCACCTCTTCTGTACAATTCTGTGTCTTAAGAGATAAATGAAGAAACGCCAGATGCCTGAACTGGGATCTGAGGTCAAGGTGGACCTTTGTCCTCACTGCACAAATCCAAGCCCCCTTTATACAGGTTTGCCCTGGAGACAGCCTCTGAGGGATGTCCAGAACAGCGCTGAAGAGCAAGCCAACTCTTCAGCACTGTGGTTGACTCGGGCTCAGTGCTCAAGCTCACTTCCCACTCTTTTTTTTATTTCGCAATGTAGACATACCCTTAGAATCCTTCCACTGTCTGTGGAAATGGACAAGTACATCCAGAAGCTGATTCAAACTTTCCCAAAGTTGCCTTGTCTTCTTCTGGAGGTACCTCTGTCCCTCCATTGGGTATAGTGGGAGCCGAGGCAATTTGGTGACTAAATCAGCTTGTAAATCTAGTCATTTACGAAAGAAAGGAACAAACTGAGATTCCTGTGGGATTTTAAAATATTTTTTTCCACAAATATTTGAAGAGCCATCACGTATATATGAAGATGTTGAAAAGTCAATAACATTTCAAGCACTTTAGAACATATTAGCTTATCTGAAATTTCAACCAGAAATACATTTGTTTTCATTATTATCTGGCTCTAAGTGTTTCTAATCAGAAAAAGAAACATTTTGTATGACTTTGATGGCCAAACACATATTGCCAGTAGGCAAAATGAACAGTTTTTCAACAATCTCTAAGCAGAAATGTCTTTATGCAAACAGCTTCAATAGTACTTATGAACACAGCTGACCAAAAAGAGGAATTTCTGTCTAGTGAGAAAACTGGATATGTCCAAATCTCTTCACACTTCCAAATAGGGGAAGAAGCACGAAAACTGCATTTTAGGGAAGTTACCGCTCAGGCAACCATCTAGGCTATCGGGTCAGATAGTACCTCCATGCTGTGTGACAGCCGCAGATATCTGTGATGCATCTCATAGGGAAGACAAATTGTAGTATGTCATGAGCCTTTAATGGCAACTGGAAACCTCTGCCCTTTGAAAACAATGGGGCTCTAGGACTCAAAAAAGAATCCCTTTAGCATTTCAGAGGACATGGATTAACAGTAATACTAAATTAATCAAATTTTTTTCATTTGGGTTCTATCAAGGAACTTACCAAGCATCCTGGGTCCTTCCAATTTGAGGCAACAGATGTTACATGTAGATGGAAACATTTCAGAAAAAAAAAAAAATTTAAACCGTTTTCCTGTGGTAAATTTTGATTTTTAGGAGAACCACATTTTCCATTTTTAAGATAGGATTTCCAAGCAACTCTTAACTATGGCTAACAAACATATCCATAATCATCAGGAATTGTTGGTTAGCAAACGGAAAGAAATCTCAGGTTCAAAACAAACAATGTGGGTTTGCAACCTTTTGCGGTTTCATCATAGGTATCACGATAACTAGCCTTTTCCCCCCCTAACACCCAACAGCATGAATTCATTCACTGTCTCAAAATCTTATAAAGAAAACAAAAATGTGAGCCCTGAATGCTCAACCACCAGCAAGAGAATAAAAACAACACAAAACACATTCTTTGTACCTCTCTCAGTTTTGACTGGTTGGGGTCCTGACTCATAAGTGTTGAAAGTCTGGGGTTGCCAAAACTGCTTTTGTTTGTCACTAATAATCACTCATCCTGAGGAACATGTGGTTTACTGTCTCATGCCAGGCCTCCAATGCTAGGGGCTGAGGTTCCTTGGTGAGACAGCCTCTCCCAGCTCCAAGACATGTTCTTCCGCATTATCGGAATACTTTATTTTTTTTAAGCATCAAATGTAAAATAAATAGGTCTTTCTTTTGATAGACTTTATGATTTTTTTTTTAAGATTAACTTTGTTAGCCACAGAGGTTTTGCAATATTTCAAGACCACTGATAACTGAGCAGGATGGAAAAGAACACAAGTACATCCAGTCCGCTGTTTGTTTGGTTTTAATTACTTTCTTTGCTATGGCTAGAGACTTCTGGAATGGTCCTCTTGGTGGAAATAAAGTTAAGCAGTTGGGCTTTTCCATCAAAATACTTAGCTGAGTCATAAGGGTTGGGGAAAAAGTAATGCAGGATGAGCTGACAGTTGTATTGAGTCATCTGGTAACCAAAGGTGCGTTCTTCAGAAGAGCCCAGATAAGTTGCATTTTCTAACATGATTTCATTCTCTACCCCACCCCTGCTAGAACAGTCCCAAGACTAGTCACTTGGTTTTCGATATTGCCTCTTGCAGGCAGATTCAGGCTGTCTATAAGTACCACCTGCCCCAGAGAAAGCAATGCAGAGTCCTTCTATGGCAGCCATTCTAGGAAAAAGCTCCCACAAGAAAAGACTCCAGTCCATTTTCTGCTTGACAATATCTCTGCACTAACAAGCAAGTCCACTTCAAGCACTGATGACAATCAATATCCATTCCCTCCTCCCAATTTCTTCCAGGAATATGGTCATCTCAGAACTGGCCCCAAAAATAGTCCTACAAGCAGGTCATATAGACAGAAATTTAGTGCAAATACCTTATGGGACTGAGCAGTTGAGCCAAAGGGCCAGATGCCCAGAGCAGGACTCATCTCTGCTAACATCAAACAGCTGCTATATAATCATCCCGATATAAGAAAGAAAATTATTACAGCGAGTACAATCATTCACTGGGACAACCTCCACAGGGACGTGGTAGAGTTCCCATCACTGAAGGTTTTCAAGATGCAGTTGGACAGGGTGCTAGATAACCTCATTGAGGCTCCCTTTCCCATGAAAGGTTGGAGCAGGTGATCTTTTGAGGTCCCTTCCAACCTGGGCTATTCTAGGATTCTATGATACAAATCAACAGATAAGCTAGTAATCCAGTCTCCTTTACGGTTAAAAGAAATAGACCCCAATTCATTTGACCTGTTTTCAAATGTCTACATGAAAATGAGATTAATCATGCCCCAGAAGGAGACTTTTCTGTTTGTTTTTGTTTTCACTGACTACTACAGGGAACTTACGGCAACTGATTCCAACATATGCTGCAGTCCTCCAGCAAGGTGAATCACCCCTACATTTCTCACAAACAACATTTCAGCTCTGATAGGACTTTGCTTTTGAAGTAGGAGTCTTTTATTACATTGCAGGTTTTATGGTCAGGGTCTCAGTTATACCCCAAATCTCTGCTGCAGTTCTAAACTGGAGAGGGAAGGGCTCCAAAACCCTACTAAATTCACCAGTCTGAATAATATACCAGATCCAGTCTGCTCAAGCAATCCCTAAAGGACCTGGACTCACAGAGATCCTTTCAGAAGACAACTGAGATGCCCCTCACTTTTCATATACTTGCTTCTTGGTAGGAACATTGTTCCCAGAAAGGATATGCCTACTACTAAGCCTGTCTTATCTAAGAGGGGTTTAAACCGCCAAGGTCTTGCACTCCAAGAGGTGGTCCTCACTGCTAGACTCTATAGCAAAATTTGATTTTACAGTTTTAACCAAGCCTCATCTACTTGCTGCAAAATATCCTACGGATATCATGGAATGAGCACTAGAAATAAGAAGAGCAATCTGACTGTAACCCCATAAACCGGCATCTTCCCTGAAGACAGGCAGTGTCTTGGCCTCTCGTCTAGGCCTGCTTATGCAATTTTACACCTTCCATTTAAGCTGCTTTGGAGAAAATGCATAAAAAGTTGCAACAGGGCTGCCAAAAGGCGGTCTCTGGCCCACTTCCAAAAATAAGACTTAAATGCTTTAGAAAATGTCTTTCCCTGTCCCGCTTAGCAAAAAGATCTTGGCCTGACTATTCATCTGGCTGGAGCTTTACTGTTGTCAGCTATACCAAAATGAATGGAGACGTTATAAGACAATAAAAATATCCAGCAGCAAAACAGGTGTTTCAGCCTCTCAGCCCTTCAGAAGTTTTCAGTGGGGATGCCTGTCTGAACCGGACTCATGGCAGATACTCAGCCTGTCCATCAATGGTCTCAAGCTGTCTTCATATCTGAGGACAAACGAACTGACAGAGGTAGTCAGTGGTGTGCCTTGGGCTGGGATGTGTCTGTTTTCCTCTAATGGGCTGATAATGCCGTCTTCAGCATGAAGCAGTGCATGCTACTATATTGTTAAATACTGATATTTATACACGGGCTAAGAACATTGTCCTGCACGTTTCTGGAAAGTAAAAGTGAAGTGCTGTAGAAGTAGCCTTTAGCAGAAGAAACAGATTCTGTCTACATAAACACACAGCTTTTAAATTCTGTTAGTAATTTTTCAGTCTCATAAAATAAATCTGACAACATCTCTGTATGTTTATTTCTGACTCTGAACCTCAAAAAAGCCAATAACCCAGTAAGGAGTCCTAGCTATTTATTTTCCTCTGGGTTCTTACCCATTAGTGTACCCAAGTGGCCATTTTCCAAACAGTCATTCATTTTGACAAATGCATTTTACTGACCCCTTTTACAGAGGCCAGATATTGGAGGATATGTAGAAATTTCTGTAGAAAATTACCTCACTGTTAAGTAGTAAGGACACTGGATGTCTCCATCTCAGCCATCCATAAGTCATCTTGATTTGTCAGATGCACTGGCTTTTAAAAAAGCTCAAGATAAGAATAGCCACCAGAATAACAAGCCTTGTCAGCTTCATTCTGATATGTTCTTAGCAACAGTCAATAACAAAGGTGTCATCTTCCCATAGGATTCTTGTACTTCCAAAAACCTTCCTTTATTTACATAATGCTATCAGTCTTAAAAGCTTTTCCAATAACTAAGAATGATCTCACAGTTTAAATAATTGCTAATTGGAAATCGGTACCAAAATTTTCAGCATCCTATTTTGGCTTTGAAATATGTAGACTGCGACCATCTGTGATGTCTACACAAATGCATCTCTCCAAGTAACCCAAGTAACCCAAAAGCTCTGTGAAACTGTGAACTTGAGAACTCTGTTTATCTTCCTTCTCTCCCTATCTAAAAAATCCTGCCAAAAGCTGGAACTGGTGACACTGCACACATTCTTTAAAGACCTAAAAACGGTGGATTGCCAAGCTTCCAGCTGTAGAGTCTATACCCTAGAGTTAGATATGCAGAACTGTGTTTATACCATGCACACATCTTAAGCTGGGCTTAAACCTGGGTATTTGCACATTCATAGCAATTCAAGCATTCAACTAAACATGAGCTTACGCTCACAGCCAATTTGAAGAACAAGCAGACAGGCATAATGGAGATGATGCCAAATTTGATGACATAAATAAGCATGTTCATCTTTGAAAATCCGTTACTACTATTGGATTTTACTAGACCTGTAGTTTTAACTTAAAACCTCCATCTGGACTTCTATTTCTGGTTCCGCAAACTTTCTTCTTTCGTTGTACACCGGCTGGAGGTGTGCATGTACAAGTTAAAAGATCCACACCTTTCTCCAAAGATTCATTAATGAGCACTCACCTTACAGCAAAGGTGTCTGGTTTCATTTTTGCACCAACACCTCTTTGTTGTTCCAGTAATCTCTGCCTTTTTGCTGACCCATATCCCTGCAATTCGACAGTCAAGCCATATTGGGTGCGCCACTGGTGCTTGTGGGTAACCTCATCCACCTCTTGGCCGACTGCTCTTCTCACTCTCTTGCAACACTAATCAAATGGGAAAATCCCCTTTACAGAAACCAACCTCTGTCATCTTCGCAGCTGGGTAAATGTACATTTTCTTTTAAATCTGGCATCGAAATCACAACCTTAATCATAACATTTGTAATAGTTTCCTATACTCTGGAATTGCCACTCTCACTGTGGTGAAGAGAAAGGTGATAGCGTTTTAAAGCAAAGCAAGGATTTTAAAAGTAAACTCAGTTGTGAGCCAGGTTTTACTGTCATTTCTAGAGCAAAATGATTAAAAGGAGGTGCAGAAGGATGTAAAGAACTAAAAACGGGTCAATATTTAGAGGATATATGGTCCCTGAATATTGTTCATGAGACGTTGCTGATGCTGAGTCTCTCTGATATTGTTTTGGTACAAAATATTTTGTTCAAGGTCAAGTGGAATGTTTCTAATACAGGGTGGGAGGCAGGTGGAAGACGCAGAATGTCACTTAAGGCTACTGAAAATAAAGATGCATCTATCTCACAGATACGGTTCACGTGTAAGGATTTGATAGGAAAGGTTTGCTTCTTAAGATGTCAAAAAGCACAACTTTACTTTCGACTTCCAGGGTTGTATGTTCACCCTTAATGTAAGAAACATGTACATTTGAAACCTCCTGCCTACTAAGAGATCATCACTCCAAAGAAAAAAAAATCTGAGTATAGACAATCTTTCTATAGCATTTTATAGAGTCTTAATTTTGTGTCATTCTTCTCCTTAAAAGGCTGTCAGAATTGTCAGTGATTAGTGCAAAGATTAGAGCTGAGCAGAAGAACTGGTATAAAACCATGTACAAGCTAGAGAGGTACAGAAAAATGGAGTAATATAAAAAAACAATAAAAACCGGACCGGATGTACTCACTCATCACTAGACATGTTACATGATTAATCGCTTGTCCTCATTGTAACAACGAAGCCAGGAAATCCACAAAACCTCAGTATGTATGTAATAGTGCATTTCAAGCTAACAAATTACAGCTATCAAGCTACAGAAAGAAGCAGGCACTACATTTACTATAATTTAACGTACTGGCCTTCTCTGAAAACCTGGCAAAGTTTGCTACCATGCAAGCCTATAGCATCAAAACTATATATTTCGATGAGGGTAAAAATTTGAGCGTTTAGCGTTTACATGAGATTCAGCCAGAAAGACCAAGATGGCTCAGCGCAATTTGTATAAAGTAGTTCATCGTGAAGGTGCTTATGACGGTCCAAGCTAGGCCAACACATCCATCACTAACCATAAAAACAGAGCAAACATTATAAACAGGTTGTGGTGGCGTTACCTGGAGCCAAAGCACAAGCCTGGCTGCATTTCATGTCAAACCACCGACCAGCCCTACTGCCCTTTGGAAAGTATGGCTGACATCCGATTGCGGGCCGCCCCGTGAGGTTCACCAAACCACCAGCAGCAGAGTGGTTATGCTGCTTTCTCCAAAACATTTTTGTGGCTTTCCTGAGGACACAGTATTCGTCAGGTGAGTAGCACAGCCAGGATGGTTTCACGTCCTTGTCGACATTATCTGTGCTTCAGTACCGTTTCAAGGGCCCCCCTTCCGCTCCGCCGTATATACAGTGTATGAAGAACCATTCTCTGGAGGGGCTGCAGGCATCGGAACAAATTTTAAGGCAAACAAAGAGCATTTTCAGTCTGAACTCCCATACACCAAGCAGCAAATAGCACCTAGTTATTTATATAACTCTACTTACAGTATTTTTTATTTCTTTCAAACAGTACTTAAATAACACTTTTACCTTTTAAGCTGCAATTTTGTGGCAATCCATAACCAATACTTTCTCAGTGGGAGAGGACTGCAGTCCTGAAACAGTTACCTTCAGGTCTTCTCAAGAGGTGGTTAATTAGCTATGTGCACCTCAATTAATCTGTGACCAGCTCCTAACATGCCTGTTAACATCCATCTGCCACACTCTGCCATCCTCTGCTCCTGACCTGTTTCCCTGGACACTCATCAGTCAAATTCAGCTTGGCAGGAGACGACTCCTTCACATGGAGAAGAGAGGGAGACCATTCCCACCAGCTCCCCGCGCAAAGGGCAGTAAGCGTCAGTCAGCTTCACAAAATGAGAAACAAACAAGCATAACAGGAGATTTACCCAAAAGACCTT
>NW_008824665.1:2313026-2327412 GCF_000699105.1 Pygoscelis adeliae
TCATTCCAGCCAAGCACAGTGTTACGGACATCATGCACCTTATCGCAGTCTTTACTGCTCTGGCTTTTATGCCACGTAATGCCCTTAGGAAAATGACACAAAGAGGGATAACATCATATGGCATTTCAGATCCTTGCATTTCTCGTGTTATCTTTGGGAACTCCTAGACTTTCTGGCCACATAGCCATGGGCTTGCTACCACCTTGAAGGTAAGTCATCATCTAGAACAGGGAGAGAGGCATTTCATCCTTACGACTCACCACAGAAAGGTTTCCAAAACAGAGTCAGGTACCTGTCTTACAATGTGATCAACTTCCAAATTATGAGGGCTTTTCTACATGCAACCAGTTTGGGACAGTGTCTGAATGATATCTGGATTTGCATGAGGAGGCACACAATTTTCAAGCTTTATTAAAGGAAAGAATATGAAATTGTAAAATATTCGTTTGATTATATTTGGGAGCATAAGAAAAATGCTAACTATTGTGGTATTTGGCAAATACAAGGAGTGTTCCTCATTTTGAAAGTCCAAAACTCTTCAGAAGAGCCCGGGTTCATTGTTCCACTTTACAGAGGGGGACATACAATGGCCCTTGAAGGGCACGGTTTGCCTCAGGTCAAAACAAGGCATCAGCAGAGGTAGGTACCAAACCCACGTTCACAGGCAAACTGAAAATACAGCCCTTCAAGTCTCATGTATCTTGTCTGTCTCTCCTCTGACACAGTGAGCTAGACAGATTTTTGTCAGCCAGACAGATTTTTGTCAGCCATGTGACTAAGCCTTGTTCAGTGGCAGTTCACTGTGCACATTTTGAGAGAAAGGGAGAGGCTGAGCAGCGGAAGGCTGGCTGTTTGCCTTCTCCTGGCTGCTATGCTCCTGTCCAGACTGACTCTTCCCAAAGGAGATGTCACCTTCTTTGAGGGTATCAGACCATCTTCAGGGTTGGAGAAGCGTCTGGAGTATAGGACCTGAGGTTGGGAGACCCTTTAGGAGCAGCAGAGAGCAGCATCGAAGCCAAGTCAGAGAAGCAAAAGGCAGAGAAATTCCAGGTCCCAGAGTCCCATGTGGGGTCAGCGCAATCTACAACCCCTGCTGAAAGGGGGGTTGGACTGGGAAGACAGACTGGAGAAAAAGTCCCACCCAGCAAGGACACCACAACCAAGTAGAAAGAAAATCTTTGCAACCTTTACTCTTCTCAACATCCCAAGACTGTAGAAACTGCAAATATAAAAACAGATGTTGAATTTATGACATGTGTGTTTGAACGTTGGACTTGCAAACAGAAGACAGTTGGTAGGAAATTAATTTATGTTCAAATTAAGTGAGATGCCAGGGTCAAGACTGTTCATGACCACAGTTCATTCTCTTTCTTTTCTCCTTGTTAATTAGATACAATTACATGAGCTTTAGCTTTAGTGCACTTCAGTCTAATTATCGAAAAAAGGTTCACATTTTAAGAAAGAGAATTAAAAATTAATGATGGTAACAAACAACCTTCTCATTGCTGACGTGTATTCAGATTAATGGTTATTTCCCTAATTAATCTAAACCACTCATCCAGCGTGATTTGGATGACTGGAGCAAGGGTGACTTCTCTATGTACTTAAATTTTCTCTTAACAGTTGTGGCAAGCTAATACACAGAAAAAAATAAAATAAGTCAAATTTTAAACACACAAACTACAAGCTGGGCATATACCATTAAGCAGTAGCATTCCAACACTTTAAGGAGGAGAAAAAAATCTCACAAAATTTTAAACAGAAATTACCATTACTCCTTCTCTGAAACCATGTCTCTAGGAGCCTCTCAAAAGCACTTTCATCATACTGATGAGGGCCCTCCAGACTCCTTGGGGAATCTTCAACACCCACCTCTATTTTCTCAGGCAGTCACTGGAAAAGGTTTTGTTGAAGATGCCAGCATGTACTAGGCCCATCAAGATGTCTCAGGCTAACCCCTTTCATGACTTTGACCACCCTGAAGATACTATCTTCACATTGTAGTTTACGGCATTAAATTAGGACATAAGCCAAGTCCCAAACCTCCCAAGCTAACAGGATGAAAAATGTGTATCATTTCTTGCTGCAGAAATACTAGCTAAACATCTCACAGTCCTGCAACAGTTAGCAGGAACCTCTCTTATGCCGAGTGCCTTTTAACTCCAATAGAATTAACTGTGAACTCTAACTCTTCTCTGATACATACCGCATAACATACCCTAAAGAGTTCTGTTCAACAGGACAGCTGAGTATGGCCATTTCTCTTGACATAATTTCTCTAAACTACATTCTGATGAGCTTCTTTCACAGTTTGCTTTCCATAGAGTCATATTCTAGTCTCCTAAAGAAACATTATGCACCTCCTCTAAATCTACGACTCCCAGCGTGAAGCGACGGTTCTTTGTTGTCTTTCTGTCCGTACTGCGTTAGCATTTTTGTAGCAGCATGAACAGTATGTCTGATTTTGTGTGGTTAATCAATCCAGGTGCAACATCTGCTCAGAGCACAATATTACGGGGCAGTAATTATGAAAACACGTTCTTCTCGGAAACAGAGACACTGAGAGTTGTGTCCACTGTTTGTTATTAAAGATTTCTATCTATCTAAACTGAGACCTGATGTAAGTGGGTGAGACAGCTGGGATTTTGCCAGCTTTCAAAAGGAGTGAGTTTTGCCCTGTCTGTGTCTGGAAGCTGCTGTGATGCAGCACACTGACTATACATCTGCATGAATAACGTAGTATGTTAGAGTTACATTATACTTCAGTATCAGCTTAAAAGTTACTTTCAGATCAGCATAAAATCTAAGGGTTTTGCAAGCAGTAAGTTGGGTTCCAAACCAAAGCAACCACAGATTACTTTCCTACAGGAGTGAAAAACTCAGCCAAAAGCAAGCTTAGCTCTTCTTCACTGCTTGATGATTTCTGGTAGGCAAGCCTTATTCCATAGCCTCTCAGCTAAGACGACTCTCCTTTCTGGTTTTTAACCACTTCCGCCGGCCAAGAATGAGAAGGCCAGAAGTCACATCAGGACAACAGAGTAGGGTCAAGAAAGAAGCAGAAGATGACAGCCATACTACAAGACTGGACAAGGGTCAGAAAAAAGTAGAAACCAGCAACAGCCACAAGGAAAGTGTAGGAGGAGACTTGGAAGTTATACGAGGTGGAGACTGTACAAATCAAGAGATTGGCAGTAAGTGGGCTACAGGGGCAGATCGCAGAAAAAAATACCACATTATCACACCATTTCATTTCTCGATATTCATCTTATTCCTGACCAAAGCACCGGAACTTCAGGAAACCAAAGTCAAGTGACTCGTACAAGTGTTCTCTTTTGCCCATTCTTAATTAAAAACAAAAAGCAAACAAACAAAAAAAGCATACACCTACACAAAGCTCTTTCCCAGTCCTAGAAGCAGCAGCAACTTTTGGAGGAATGAAGGCAAGACAGACTACATATTTTGACTACCTAGAGGCCCCAGTTTCAGTCTTCACAATTCCTGTGGAAAGGTGTTGTGTGGTCACGGACTAGATAGCCAGTACCTTGACCACAGACATGGTCTCATGCTTGTCATGGTTAGTTCCCTTGCCTCAAGCAGTCACACGCCTTGTGGTTTGCCTTAACAGCAGGGGAAGAGACAGCATTTGATTAATATGGTGCTCAATAACCAGTAAGGTTAGTGCTCTGGGTACATTTCTTTGGCCTTGGTGTGACTCACTTTCCGTAGCCACCTCCCAACCAGAGGCTCAGAGCAGTAACCAGCATGGAATTCAGTCACACCAGAAGCTCAGGCTAGGGAGTGAGAGGAAGGTCCCAGCAACAGCAACAGGAGGTGGAGTAGCACCCATGTTGGGCGAAGACTATGGAATAGCTGGAGACTTAACTCTCAATTTAATACACCGAGGTTAAACAAAGTGCATGGATACTGTTCTGTGGTTGAATAAAGCCAGCCAGAACCAGACTGCTGAAAGAAAGAAAAATAAAGTCCAGGCAGGAAGAAAAAAGCTCAGACTAATCTTGCACATGAATACCCTCTTCTTTCCCTTCACAAAAATCTCTTTTTTTTGTTCCCAAACTTGCCGCCCGTCTTTTTTTGGCTGTACAACATTTTAAGAATAAGTTAAATGTTTACTCACTTCAGTTAACATACATTTTCTACTTGATTGCATGTGAGGCATTACCCAAACAAAAAACAGTCTTTGAAATACTTATGGTAATGAAACAAAGGAATGCTCCTTTTGGAAGTAATCTCATAAATACTATAGAAACCTCCTTTAAACAACCATTGCAAAAACAAAGAATCAAGGAGAGTTGTGCATGCTTACCGATTTAAAAGTAACTCCAGCAAAAATTTCCTAATTCTTGAAATAAAACCCTGTTGAGATTATTAGATTCACAACATACACATCAAAAAACATTAAGGCAGCTATTTGCAACGGCAGTACTTTTAAATCTTAGAAACCGCATCTGTGCACAACATCCCTGCTCAGCATTACTATTTTGGGGTACCTGACAATATGCTGTTTGGTAGATTTCACAAGATACCAAAACACTTGAGGATTTTTAATAGGCCTACGAAACGTCATGTTTCATACAACATTTTCATTAACAGTGTATTCTTGCATTTGCCCAGAAGACTCTAAAGCTGGCTTTTACACCGCTTCCCCAAATACTGTACAGTGTGCCAAAGACCAACCCCAGTCCACACGGCAGTATCAAGCTAACCTAGCTTCCAGGCAAGATGAGATTGAGGTAGGCTGGTTACTACATCCTACTTGTGTTGAGATATTAGAGTGGATTTCTTGCCCAGTCTCTCCTCACAGAATCTATGCGACGCTTACTTCATGTAACTGGAACTTCGTGTTTACCTTTCAACCCAAAGACGGTAAAACAGTGTTCTCGCATTCTTCCTGGACACCAATTTAATTCTGTAAGAAGTATGCCATCTACTGATGCACTATTTACTATACCATTCTTCAAGCGCCTTCACACAACCACTGACCAAGACCAATCTTAGGTGTGTTGGCTGAAAAGAAAAATAATATTCCATGACTTTACAAGAAATGACAGTGCTCTTGAAGCCAGTGAAATGTGTTTTATTTTAAGCCACTGCTAAAACAAAGACAAATTTAGTGCAACCTGGAGTTCATAATCTGAAAACTGAATATAGTTAAATTACTAAAATGGCAAAACTCATGACCGTTATACAGTACAAGACCTTCATATTCATTGAGTACAGTTACATAAACATTTATAGTTATTCAAACTGCTTTTGGTATACAATTGCATCACTAACTGGGCTGTGAATTACTGTAACACTGCACAAATAAGCAGCAGTTCCAGCAAATTATAATAAATTTTAGTATTAAATACTACTCAGACATTACAACAGAACAAAGGCCCTCTAAAACTACAACTCCAGCTATACAACAGGAATGTACAAAGATGGTACAAAATAAAGTGACTACAGTGGCTGGGCTCTGTTACTTGCCTCTTCAGAGCTCAAGTACAGTAAATGCTCGACAGTAGTGGCTCTCGCTGAAAAGCCAAAATTCTTACACTAAAATCATTCCTGAATCTTGTATTTTTCTTTGCAAATCAACTGTGTAAAACTAGGGGGTTTTGCGCTGGTGACAGTGTTTGCTACTTACTGTGTTCCCATCTCCAACAACACGTGGCTCTTTATAGAAAAGGTCCCAGACAAAGTTACGTTAGAAAATGTAACGTTTAAAATCCGATACCATTTGTGAGAGACCTAATTAGCCTCGGAATGTGGGTTGCTGGGTTTTTGGTTTTTGTTTGTTTTTTAAAAAGTTTACACATCTTTTACACTCAAGAACAAAGATATTACACAAATTGCATTCAAGTACCTAGTCTTAGCTACTTTTTCACATCCTTATTTTGAGACAGCAAATCCTCTTTAATTTTAGCATATGGGTTTGAGTTTTGTTTGGTTTTATTTTAAGGCTTTATGCATACTTCTGTATTATTTATGTACCCCATTCTGAATGTTTAAACTTGTTTTAAATATGGCCACTTTTAATTGTTAATTTATAGAGGGACTATTTTCAAAGTGCTTTTTCTACAGAATCTTACAAAACATCTGAACACTTCCATTTTTCAGAACACCGAACGTATTTATGAAGTGTTTGAGACAGTGTGTCTTCTGGAACAATAACACCATTATATATATTTTCCTCAACTTATAAATTAAATTACCAAGTCAGGTTTCTCATACAGAAAAAATGCAAGATGAAACAAAGTCTACCTTATTATGTTTGTTTATAAAGCAGAGTTGTCTGGTTTAAATGGACCAAAATGTGGCCCTTCATGTTTTTACAGTTTTCATTTACACTTCTGTATTTGTGGTCAGGAGTTTTAAATAAACTCAGTAATAGCATAGTTTAAGACTCGCATTAGCAAAGAACAGCTTTCTCACTAATATGGCAGACAGCACCAGTTAGATATAGTCAGAGTAAGGTTTCCCAAAGATTATTAAAATTATTAAATTATAATAATTTCGCCAGGCTAGTTTAATGCTTTCCCAATTTTAATACCCAAGGAGAAAAGTCAAGTCATCCAGAACAAATTTAAAACAATTTGTGTAGAAAATTGGTTTGGTTTTTTGTTTAAGTGAAAAATGAAGTATTTTACAATATATTTTTCTCGTATAAATTGGGAAACTATGCTACTTTCCTCAGAGGCTAATAAATCAATTTCTACCTTAATATAACACCAATCAATAGTTACATAATGTATTTGATCCAGTCTGAAAACAAGATTCCATTTATAAAAATCTTTTTTAGTGCAACTACTGTCTACTTAACTTTTTGAATAGTTGCAAGCTTTGGGAATCGCACAATCTTCTGCCTTTCTCCAGGAAAGTAAATAAAAAGAAAAACCACTTCACCAACTTCATAAAATCCAACGTACTGAATAAATCAGTTAAAAACTGACTGTTCCTGTGGTGTGGTTTTGTTGTTTTTTTTTCAAGTGTACAGCTTTGTACATTTACAATGCCTTCAATATCTTTCTCAATTTGGTTTTGGACACGTACAGAGACACTGTACTAGTACTACTGTATCCTCAATGTCCTGAAATTCCACTTGGTGAGAATGCACGGGTCCAAAACCCAGAGCAAAATTTAGTCCCAAGGCATTGTTTTTAGTATTTTATTTTCTTGACATTTCAATTTTATAGGTAAATTTGTACAAGTACATTATTACTGTGTCAAAGGGAAGATGTTACAGCCAGAGAATGGTTTCAAATTTTTGTCTGAAACAACGTCGAAAGTCAACCTTAAAAAAAAAAGAAGAAAGGAATAGGGCGGAGGGGCGGGGCGGAAATCCAGACAACTTTTGTACAACTCTTCAAAAAATATTTGTTACTAGCACCATCTTCCAAATACAGGAATTAAGATAACTTCCAACCCCCCTACCCCAACCCCAATGTGGTAAAAATTTACATTGTAAGTTCATATTGGTGAGATCTCATACACATATAGATACATACACATATCTATGTGTGTATGTACATGTGTGAACACACATACGTGCATATACAGAAACATTAAAAATCTTTAACTCCGTGAGAAAGGTGAACTTTGTGAGATCCAAGGCAGCAATCCAGATGACAAATGAGGACTAAAACAAACCAGGTCTCCTTCCTGAAACACAAAGATATTGCAAGAAGAGTGCTCTTGAGCTTACCAGTGTGACGCCTTATAGTAATTTAGGGGGTAGGAGAAATCAGAATTGTACACATTCCAGTAAAATTCATGAATAGCTTTAGAGACTTTCTCTCTCCTTGTTTGGGATCAGAAACTTCTGCACCATATCAACAGTATATTTTCCTATGAAAAAGCTATTAAAATTCTTTTGTTCATCCAAAGTAAGTAAGACTCCATGATTCTCTTGCAAGTGATACGAGTTTTGAGGTGGCAACCCTGTAATTATGAGCACGTGCCTTTTTCTCTCAAAGGATGTATAAAAGAACAAAACCCAAAAAGCATTTTCAAACCACAGGATATGTGAAGGTCCAAATTTCCCTTCAGACAGAAAGGCAAGTCAGCAGCACTGGTGAGAAACCTGATTAGACTGCTAAAAAGACTTGATTAAAAGTGCCTTTGGAAAAAAAAAAAAAAATCAGTGAAGGTAGTTAAGAAAAATGAAAAATCAATTTGCAAGAAATTTCCCCTTTATGTTTTATTTAGCTTTCTTTGCTAAATGCTTACGTGCTCACTGAGTAACAGAATTCTCTTTATTACTGACAACAAAACTCATATATGGAGGCTAAGACATAAATAATTAGACTAGTCAAAAAGATGGCCAAAATCCTCAGAGGAAGAAGTTTCTATCTGCTACTTTTAACAGATCTACGTGAAAGTCTAACATACAAATTCTTCAACACAGAATTAATGCCATAGAAGTATCTGCATACAAAAAGCTTCAGTAAGAAATTTAGCAATTTAAACTTGATTGGCAAGCTCCAGGAAACCTTGCTGAAGAAGTATGTATGCTCAACTACCCACTCTGCCCTTCTACCAGAAGTTACCAGCTCTACAGTAGTCAATAAAAGGGAACATGTATTTGCACCTCAACAATTTCAGAGCAGACTCTCACATCTTCACATAAAGTTAAACTTGATAAAGGTGGCTACGAAGCCATGTATGTATTAAGGGGCTGCTTGGGCAGGTCAGAATTTTCTTCCTGGCAATGGTGCCCTTGGGCACATAACACCTAGCCAATGTCAGTAATTTTCTCCATTGTCCGCAGCAAGGTATTCCAGAACGGA
Source organism: Pygoscelis adeliae (assembly GCF_000699105.1). Lineage (NCBI taxonomy): Eukaryota > Metazoa > Chordata > Aves > Sphenisciformes > Spheniscidae > Pygoscelis > Pygoscelis adeliae. The sequence continues at coordinate 2,321,819 of NW_008824665.1, forward strand.
TTTTTGCTGAACATCAGTGCTCTTAGTCCCTCTGTGAATATAGTACATGTACAAGTGGGAAAAAGAGCTATCCTGGCACAGCAGGGATCCTGAACATCATGCCTGAGACTGTCTCCTCTGAACTACTACCACAGACAAGGGATTTTCTTCATAAATATTTCCACGGTCTGAACACAGCAGTAAATACAAGTTATGCATGGGTGGACAATACCGATTATGGACTGAATAAACATACCATGTGCACAGTATCACAAAGCACAGCACAGCTATTTTGACTTTCACCTCAAAGTCTTTTAAATGCTGACAATTACTTGAACATTCATTAGTTGAATTTTACTTTACATATCTGTGTTCTTCCTATCTCCTTTCAGAAGAGGAATGAAGCGAAGAGTGTTGTATCTTTGGATTTTTCAGACATTTTCCAGAAGCCAACCAACAAAAGACTTATTTAGAGCTTGGTCTCCATCAGACGCCTTCTCTATCATTTCACAGTATTTCAGCACCGCTTGCAAGAGATCTCCAACTTTCCAATCTCTTTCTCGCAGTCTTCTGGAAAGCTAAAGGGGAGACACAGGGGAACACAAAATATTTTGACCGGCACACCCTGATTAACAGTTACAGAAGTTATTCTTGAAACGTTAGGTCATAAGAGATCAATTGTAATAAGTTAATCGTTATTCCCACATCTATAAAAACAAAAACTTCCACAAGAATCAGGCACTTTTCTTTAGGGCAGTTTTCACAAAATTTTCTTCTGGAGGGAGCGACATTTTCAAATGATGTGGTGCCACAGGTATGAGGCCTGTGGTTCATCAAGACTGCAGAAAACAGGAAATTCTGAACACAAGATTAAGACATTTGCCACCCCTCCTATGCCAATAATGCACATATAAAAAGACAAAACTCAGTCTTAATAAAAGGATGTTTCCTTTCACAACATATAGTGTGGTTTGGGTGGCACAGATGCTACCCTCAATGAAAACAGCGTCTTCAGAGTTGGGAAATTATAACATCTTGGGGAAGAGGAAAAGGTGAGGGTTAAACTACCACTTGGGAGCAGAGATCAGTGTAGCTGAAAACATTTTTTTCCGCCCAGGAGTCCAAGCAAAAATCTTCCTTTGCTTATGTGTCAAGCTCAGCTATATACAGAAGAAAGCCTGCCCAAAGACAAGGATGAATTATCCGGTTTGCCCAGAAGTAAAAAAATCTTTTAGTTTAAAACAAACAACCAACCAACCCCACAACACTCGCACAAACAAATTTTATTCTCTGTAGCTTTCTGGACAACTGTCAATGCTGCATTTAATAAAGACAATTTAGACACTTACCCTTCTTATTCTTCGGAACTGTAAAATTTTATTGCCTTTTATAGTCCTTACCATGGTAGTCTATAAATTAAGTTTAAAAAAACAGCATTCGGTGAAATCACTTCCACAGCTACAAAATTAAAAATTCATAAGGTTTCTTCTATGAGACCCATCAGATTGAAATATGAAATTCTATTAAAAAAATGAAAAGTAAGACTCTCTCTGCTTCTTCACCTAGGTGATGTTCCAACTGCAATAAGGCAGGTGATGGAACTGACAGGAAGACTGTGGGCATAAAAACACGTATAAAACAATTAACTTCTTGAGAAAACAATTAACTTGAACGAACAAAATATCCCCTCTAATCTTCATTACAATATATCCTGAACTTTTTTCACTGAGAAAAAAAAACGTATTTTCTACATAAAAGGGGACTGAAATCTGTAGTTATTTCTGCGAATTATTTGTGAATTTTAAAATAGAGCACAGGAAGCAAGAGCTTTGTAGTCTACAACAGGCAATTTTGTAAATGATGTTTGATGGTTTATAAAAGAATGGTCATTTTTCTTATGCCAGAGGAAAGTTTGGCTAATGTCCAAAGACCTACTTAAGCAAATACAGTGTAAAGTTTCTCTCCAAAGAAGAAGATACCACCATGGTAAGATGACAGATTTGGCACCTGGCTTCACTAATCTTTCTATTTTAATTTAAAGTTCAAAATTCAGTCCCACTATTTCTTTAGCCAACTGACCTGTTTTTTACTGTCAGACAAGAAAAATATTGGAGTTTACTCAAAATCGACACCAGGAATCCTAACACAGCTACATAAGGTGTGATTAAAAATTGAACATATATGTTTTTTTTAATCCAGGCACTTGCATATCCACGCTGTCCGGCTTCTCAAAAAAGTTAAGAACTATCTATTCTAATTTACTGGCTTCTTGTTCTAGCTCCTAACAAATGTATTTTGTTTCACACATAGGTATTCAACTTCTTTCTGCCTTGCTGAGCATAATGTGTATCCTTAAGTAAGAGTTCATACCCAGCTGCAGCAAGTAATACCTTGCCTGATCTAGGCTAGGAGTATTTTTGTCTTTTATACAGCCACATCACATCAGTGGCTCATTACCCTGCTGTGATTAGCTAACACAAGCCTTTCCTCCCTTCCAGAACTCACCAACTGCTTATAGTGAAAATTACTGTTTTCAGTGTGATCTAAAGCCCAGGTTCATTCCCCACGTAACCGAGTTAACTTTCCAAAGTACCTATGAGATGATCAAAACTGGAGAGAGATCAGTATACAGAGGTCAGTTTAGTTTTCTGCTGGGCTGTAGTGCCCTCTGCAGGTGCTTGTCTAGCTTTACTAGTGACAGAACTGAGTGACTATTGCTAATTTAAGACCCACAGTTTGGGTCAGAGATCACCAGGATCAGGCTGGGACTAATTGCCAGACTTCTTATTTTGTACTACTAAGTATATTATTTTTATTAATACAATCCTGAAAGAACAGTTTGTTTTCAAAAGGACCTTAATAAAATTACAAGCACCCTTTCAGAAACTCTTCATTCTCTGAATTCAAATTTAAAAATTTTTGAAATCTATTTTAAGTTCAGAAACTAATTAAGTGATACTTGTATGCATCCTAATCTTTCCTATACAAGATTATTCAGACAGAGATTCTGCTCTGAAAATCCTGTACTTTCTTTTAAACTCTAAGAAACGGTGAGAGATGCCGAGTCAGACTGACATAACAGGTAAATGTCTGGGGTTTGGCAATTCAGTTTAGATACAAAGAGCACAGAAGGGACAAGGGCACAAGTCTGTAGAGAGACAGTGTTAGACATTCCAATTGGGAAATGGGACTGAATAAAAAACAGGTAATCCTTCCCTGCCTCCAGGGGGGGAAAACAGGATTTCAATTCATTTTAACATAAGTGCAGTTGGAGAACTAAAAATTAATCTAAGTGAATCAATTAACTATTTTAACATTTTCAGGACTGCATGACTACTGCCTGCCTGAAGGTCTTGCATTTTATCTTTAGGTGTCAACTCAGTACCAATTTATGACTGAAGTGTCAAGTAGAAAAATATCACAATTTTTTAGGAGTGCATACATAATAGACACTGCTATTTTCCAGAGTGCTCTTCTCAGCATATTCTTTTATTAGGGTAGCTAGAGTGGTGTTCAGATACACAACTAGCTAATAATATCTTTCCTGTGTGTCTTCAGGCATTGGCTCAAATAGTAGCATCACAACTTTGAAATCTACTAAGTCAGAGCTGGCAGAATGACAGCCTCGAGGAAAAATCTAAAAAAAGAGGCACCTGCCATCTATTTTTTGTCTTACACGTGATGTTGCAGTGTAAGATACAGGTGTCTCTCACACATACACACACAAAGGAGATTACTATTAACACTTACGGGTCCTACCACTATTCTGCCTGAGTATTTGCAACACTGCAATCCACATACAACAACATGAAATAGATGGGTAGATCTTCAAAAGATGGCAAAAACGACTCACAAGGTCAGAATGATTGTAGTCACTAAACTCAACTCATTCATATCAAAAGAACTTCAGAGAATGCTGGGGCAGGCATGTGAGAACAGAAAAAGTGAAGTATTTTCTTCTTCATGTTAAGACACTTATAAACCGTAACAGGGAAGGAACATATGAATATAAGGACTAAACCCAACAGTTTCAAATAAAAACAGAAATGGAGAAAAGTATTCTCAAACTGCCTTCTAGTTTATGAAAGTATGAAGTCCACTATAAGTGTCAGAACTAATGTACAACAAAACATATTTCTGAAATAATTCTATATCAGACATACCAACCTCCAGAAAAGGAGCACAGAGTATATATTTCAACTTGCCCAAAATACATTTCCCCAATTTTCTGGGTTATTTTAAATAAGAATGCAAGACTTCCTACTCTCAAGATCAAATACATATACCACGCAATTACATAGGCAAAAGAAAAACAAAACTAGTATTCTTTTTCTGGGCTAGAAAGGGAGAAGCCACTCTTGGGAAAATTCAGCCCAGGTACAATCTGGACTGACCTCTAGGTACCTTTCACACTCTTAACACAAGTCTACAGTAACTAAGCACCACAGGTGCACACATTCATCTAAGTTTGGGAGTCTATTTAATCATACTGACCTCTACTTCCTGGTCACTCCCGTTTTCTCCTGAAACGATGATTTGAGCTTTGGAAAGCACCAAGTTGAAGACTCAATACTAAATATTGGAACTGACAGCAAGCTTTTCCTTCCTTAATATACTGATACATACGTTAAGTTGTTTTTGCCAGATCTTACTTATTAAAAACATACTAATGGCATCACGTTAATGCTTTTTCACATGCTACCAGGTCACAAGACAAAAATCTTTGATAATTTATCATTCCTATCACCCTCATCATTAGACACAATGCCTATATATCTGTTAAGTTAGCTTTCAGTAGCCAGGTAATGTTAAAATAATTCCTTGGTAGAAGATTAAAAAAAATAGGTCAAATGTAATAAATGCCAGATTATCATGTGCAGTTTGGTGTGTAGCCCAAAGGAATAATTTTTATGATTTTATAGAAATAAGAAGTTTCTCTTATATGTTTGTGATGGAAATACTCAGGTCAGCACACATGCAAAAATTCTAACCCTTCCCTAAGAGACGCTAATTAGAATCATAGAATCATTTAGGTTGGAAAAGACCTTTTAAGACCATCAAGTCCAACCGTTAACCTAGCACTGCCAAGTCCACCACTAAACCACATCCCAAAGCACCACATCTACACGTCTTTTAAATACCTCCAGGCATGGTGACTCCACCACTTCCCTGGGCAGCCTGTTCCAATGCTTGACAACCCTTTCGGTGAAGAAATTTTTTCCTAATATCCAATCTAAACCTCCCCTGGCGCAACTTGAGGCCATTTCCTCTCGTCCTATCACTTGTTACTTGGGAGGAGAGACCGACACCCACCTCGCTACAACCCCCTTTCAGGTAGTTGTAGAGCATGATAAGGTCTCCCCCTGAGCCTCCTTTTCTCCAGGCTAAACAACCCCAGTTCCCTCAGCTGCTCCTCATAAGACTTGTGCTCTAGACCCTTCACCAGCTTCGTTGCCCTTCTCTGGACACGCTCCAGCACCTCGACGTCCTTCTTGTAGTGAGGGGCCCAAAACTGAACACAGCATTCGAGGTGCGGCCTCACCAGGGCCGAGTACAGGGGCACGATCACTTCCCTGCTCCTGCTGGCCACACTATTTCTGATACAGGCCAGGATG
>NW_008824665.1:2328128-2350212 GCF_000699105.1 Pygoscelis adeliae
TGAGCACTTCCGCCAGCTCCCTCAGTACCCTTGGGTGGATCCTAAAGCCTAATTCTTTAAACTTCTGCTTTCTCTTTGGTCACATATTAAATTCAATCTATAAAACCAAAATAGGGCACCTAAAAATACCTTTCTTAATAGTTTTGGTTGCAGTTACTTACAGAATAAAAACACACTTAATATTTTATTAAAACCTAAACTTCTTTCTGATAAGAAAATGTGCATTTGCTAGCAAAAAACCTGAGGCAGAACATCAGAATATTAAGTTAGAAATTAATTTGCATGAGCAAATTCTCAGAAAGATTCAATTTCTAGACTAAGCAAATAATATAATTTAAATGATGATGATCTTGGAGGTCTCTTCCAACCTTAATGATTCTATGAAATACTAAGCAAAAAATGCTTGAAAATATACATATATTTCACTAAACAAAAATGCTGTAATTATATCCTCTTTGGAGTAAAACCAGGAAAACAACTTGTGAAACAAGTTAACTCAGCTTTGATTAATACTGTTTTATTTATGGTACATGCACAGGCTATTTATGGTACATGCACAGGCTAAACAGGCAGCTCCACTTTGACCTCTCAGGATTTAATGATTTTCCTTAACAGCAAATACCTAATTATTATTGAGTGGCAAATAAAGTAGTAGCAGCTGGTCTATCACAGCAAATGGAAATCAAGCAAATCTTTCCCCTTCCCCACCACCCACCAAATCCAAGTACTTACAAAGACAAATTCCCTTGTAGCAGTGTCATGAAAGTGAAGATCAGACACCTCTGTTTCAGAAGCTGCCAGCCACTGGAGTGCTGCTCTGAGCTGGGGGTCCACTAGATTTGGTTCCAGATCAATATTCGCTATTGCTAAAGTCTTTCGTATTTGCTCCAAACCTAACAGTAAAAATAAAATCATCAAATCTACAGCTTCAAATTGTTTCAAAAAAAGTCTCTGTAGTTCACTGTTTAGACTATATTATCTCAAAAACCTCAATTTAGTACATACAGATAATATGATAAGAAAAAATCATGCTGGTCTGAAGTGTTTCTGTATTTTCACATAAGGAAGTATTGTTATCCCATTAACAATTGTATGCAAACATAGCTGAGTACTAAAAGACATTTAAGCTTTAACGTTTATTCCAAATGACAAGAAATTTAACACAGCCTTTTATAAACTGAACAGCAATGGCTCTCATATTGTCTATCAGTCATTTCCATTTCCAACTGCTGTTTTTTGCTACGCCTTCATCTACTAAATTTTTAAAAAGCGTGTATTTCAGAATTCTTTCCTGTACAGGCAGACTGATCAGACTGCCTCTGAGTTTTTCCAAAATATAGTGCTGTTTTTACTGAGGCCTATGCAATTTTTCAACACTTCCTTTACAGCATGAGTTCCAAAAATTAACATGGTATTGAAAGAGCACTTGCATTAACACAAACTACAGTATTGTCACCTTCTGCTCCCACTCTGAATTTCTGTATCCAGCTACCACAGTAATCCTTTATCCCACTCTCAGAACCAACTACGCATATGTGTAGTGCTCTCCAAGTTGTTCTTAAAGTCTCTACTTCTAGACTACTGGACTTAACTCCCTAGAAACAAGGAATATATTTGCAATAAAAACATATGTTCATGTGCAGCTTACCTCAATCTCACTACGCTTCCAATCAAGCTTATGAAGACTGAGGTATATAAGGTATTCATTCCTAACTGGCAAAGTTAAGCAAGACGAAATAGATTCCCCCAGGTGGTAAAAGAGAGAAAAAATTAAATAGTGGAACTGTCAACATAAGCGTGCTTTTGGTGAATAACAGAATATCTGTCTAGGAGCCCCAAAACCTAACATCTTTACAGGAGAAAGAACCAATTATAAAAAAATTTATGTCACTTAGTGGATGGAAAGCATTGTGGTAATGTATCACTGGGAAATTTTGATGTATTTCTTAGTTTTATAAAATAGATATACATTATGTAACAACAACACTTTGTTTCAAATTCTTTCGTGAACAGGGCGCAGTCAGCTTAGAAAAAGCCAGATATTTCTAGGTATGACATGAACAGGACTTCCAAATATACAAGACCAGGTACAAAGACTTTCTACCTAGAATACTATTTAAATGGTCCTACAATGAAAGTAAGAGAAAGAGTCTTTTCAAAACAATAGTGAGACGGTGAATAAATTAAACTGGAAAAATTTCACTGGAAAAATCCTTAACACAGTATAAAGCAGTCTGTCGCACTCCAGGAGACACCTAAACTGTGTAAAGAGGAATGGCTTTAAACCAAAGGGGGGTAGATACAGACTAGATATAAGGAAGAAATTTTTTACGCTGAGGGTGGTGAAACACTGGCCCAGGTTGCCCAGAGAGGTGGTGGATGCCCCATCCCTGGAAACCTTCAAGGTCAGGTTGGAGGGGGCTCTGAGCAACCTGATCTGGTTGAAGATGTCCCTGCCCACGGCAGGGGGGTTGGACTAGACGACCTTTAGAGGTCCCTTCCACCCCAAACTATTCCATGATTCTATGAAATAAAATCAAGCACTATTTTAATCAAGCAATTTGAACGTTTGAGATGCTAGAATTTTTTAAAGTCAAGACCAAAAGAAAGCAATGGTATATTGATAACCTAGATGAAACCACCAGAGCAGAAAATATTTTAATTATAATTATTTTCTGAGAAAAAACACTAAATAATTTAGTTTCCCTATAACCTTACAGTCAGATCTGATAAAAAAAAAAAAAAAAAAACAGTGCATATTTTTCATACATTTTTCCAGGAGTTAAAAAAAAGAAAAAAAAAATAACCACACATCTTTCTGCTTACATCAAGACTATTTGAAGATGTGCAACATGGCTGAATATCCTCTGTAAGTGTGGTTTCTTGAAATGCTTATTTCATCTTCAGAATATACCCAACACAAAGAAAAGCTCTGTTACGACTTGCTCTAATGTCGGCTCATCTTTAAATCAGCCTCCTACACTGTGTATTCAGGTGGTTCTCATTTGAGTTAACAACTTCAATCAGACTGGAACCAGTGCAGAGATGTTCTACAAACCAGAAAGCTGTAACAAGATTCTGGATAGACCCTATTTTATATTTCACTAAGAAAGAGATTATAGCAGATGTATTAAATCCAAGCTTTTTCATTGTTTCTCCAAGGTTAATATGGCCTGTTTGAATAACTTCTTCAGTATCTTGAACATAGCCATGCAGATGCATTGACATGGCTCCTTCCCAAATATTTTACAAAGAAGTTATTCTATGCATATAAGTTTATGCTTTCAACAAGCTGATCAGAGTTCATCACCTTACGTTAAGTACATGTGTGAGCATCAGAGGCCAGCGTTTCCCAAAGGCTGTAAATTTCAGTGCATTAAGAGGTGTATGTAGGGTATTAATCTAAGAATATATTCTGACACTTGACTGACATGCATTATGATGAACAGGGATAATAGGGTTGTCACCTTGTTTTGCAGACTACAGAAGTAAAGAATTAACAAAACCAATTCATGTAGAGTGCACAGGTCAAGAACAGTAGTATATGCTGGAACTGACATTACCTTCTACAGCATCCTTGGAGTCCTCATCTTTATCTTCTGTTCCATCACTGTATTTTAAAAATAAAATTAAAATATACAATCCAATACATGCACAATAAATGTAGTCAATCCTAAGACTGTACTAAAGGTTAAAGGACAGGAAGATCACAAAAGAATTAAAAAGTGATCGTGAAAAGAAGCTTTGCTTCTCACACCATTTCATGTTGGAAACAGATTTATCATGAACTTCACAAGATTCGCTCTCAGGGAAAGAAGGGAGAAGAGAGAAACCAGAGAAGGGTGTTAAAAAGAAGGACTGAAATATGAAAACATTTTAAAATAAGAAGAAAACTTATTGATTTTAATTAAGGAGGACAGTTTAGTTTTGCTTCATATGTGAAAAGGTTGAGCCATCTTATGTCACAGGTATGAACAGCTACAGGTTATTCAAAGCTGTTAAGCCATAAGTGTTCTAGAAAAATCAATTACCAAGCAATTTTGAAAGTTTCCATAAACTAAAGGAAAAAACAGAAATCCTGTAGGAAGCAAGCTCTAGTTTGCATGAAAAAGTAAGTCTAAAGACTTGGAAAACTGCAAGCAAGAACATGCATAAAAGTGACCTTTCATTTTGCAAGCAGAACACATTCATCAGTTTAGCACAGGAAAATTTAACCATTCAGTATGGATTAATTAATGAAAAAATCATTGTGATTAACTGAGAAGAGTGTGAATAATGTATCAGCATAAAAAAATGCACTGTATTTTATTTTCCAAAATGATGATTTCATGCATTAATTATGAGGAACCCATCTGGTTTATATTTCTCAACTCAACCAACCTGTCTGATGTTGGAAAGGATAAATTCTCCTCATACATATCCCCTTCTAAACCAAGACTGCTCCAGCTACTGCTGTTACCATTACTGCCAGGAGAAGAAGAGAACACAGCTGAACTAGAAAAGAACAATAGCTCAAACTAGAACCTTCATTTTCCTTAGAGCTGGTTTGTCAAGACATTTAATGCAAGAGCACTGAAACTTCCTAAACAGGTTTGCTGGAACAGACTACAAACATGACTGTCAGTGCTATTCAGAGCAGCAATATGCACAATAATGCAAAACTGGTAAGTTTCAGTACACAGCTGAAAGTATTAATTTGTACTCATTAATTTTCCAGACCAGTGCTAACAGTAATTCTGCCCTCAGGTCTAAGCACATTGCTCGTTGTTTATACAAGCTCAACAATTTCAATATGATTACTCATAGGAATATGGATTACAACTATAGTATTTGCTTAAGGACTAGCTAAGAGTTCATAGAATTATACATTGTGAAGACAACTGCACAAATAAAATCCTTCTGTCTCATTCCAAAAATCCAGTAATGATCTCCAACAGCCTGATGAGAAGGAATTCTTAGAGTAAATAATTTTTTTTTTTTAATTCTGAATGTTTCTCTACATGCTGATCTTTTGAAAATAGGGGGTTTTATAGATCAGTGAAAACAATACTAAAAAGATTACTTCACTTACAGTTCATAAATACACTGCACTTATTCCATGACTACATTCAAACCAATGCGAAGAACTGAAAACATTGAGCATGTCCTTACGCTGGTACACTTTAGGCATTATAATGAGCAGAGTTTGTTAAGCCTGTGCTTATGTACAAGATTGAGCTACCCATATGATTAAATCTCTGTTCCCCAACTTCATACCTCCCCCAGAGCACATCTGGAAGCCTTCCAAGAATAGGATTTCAAGATAACCAGCATTCTTTGAGAAAGCTAGATTGTCTACTCTAGATGGTATGACAAGCCATGAAACAACTCCAGAGAACAACTGCTGCAAGAAGATGCTTTCTTCACCTAAGTTTTGTGTGACTGTTAAAAGCTCTTCTTTTCCACTCATTCTACTCAAGGCAAATAGTAACATTTAAAACCACAAATGGTGGAAAAAAACATTTCAATAGACAGATATTAATCTCTTTCAAGAGTCTGCCAGTAACAGCATCATCTATCAGTGTCCTTTGCTTTCCAGTATGCCTGCTTGGATCCTAATTTCAAAACAGTAACAGCATGTTAGCAAGCCTGCAATATGAACACATCCTAACAGGAAAAAAAGATAAAATTCAAAAGTTGCAGGTGCTTCATTCAGAACATTGTTGCTTATTTAGATTACATGCGCAAAGAACAATCAAACAGTTCTCTCATTATGCAAAAAAGAAAAAAGAAAATTAAAGAGCATAAGCTTCCAAAGAAACCAACCTGATTTGCACAGAAAATGCAAACCTGGTTTTAAGAACATTTCTCAAGCTACTGTGTGAGACTATCACAGTATATATGAAGTATTAAATTTGGTTTGAATTACATGTATAGAAAAGATTTAACATAGCCCATTGATACTGATATTTTGCACTCAAACAGCCTCTTTCACTGGAAGTTATAGATGCATAACATAAGTGGAAGTAAAAGCTGCCCCAATTCTCAGACTAAAAGAAAAAGTAATTGCAACCTAACAGAATGACCTCATGCATACTACTATTCTGATTAGGTAAGAGATTAATATATTTCACAGAGGCCAAACTTGGTCTGAAATAATCATATATTTAACCACATGATTACAATGCATAGCAATGTATGAGACTTTTTTGTAATGTGACCTTTGTTTTGTAGTAAGATGCCAAATTAACAGCCTTGAAAATAAAGTCCTGCAACCACAGAACAAGCAATAAACAAAGGCATTATAATGCTTCTATGATGTTTCATGCAGCTCTTCAACATAAGCTAGCAGAAGAATTACAAGAAAAGCTTTCAACTTTTATATACATACTGTATATATGGGAACTATAACTCAGATCATCTGCTTTGAGATTTTGCACTATGTACATACAGGCAAAGGCAAGAGGCTTCTGCTCTGAATCATAACCTAACCTGGATGCTCTGATTCATCCCCTGGAAAAGCCTATGTCTATGCCTATACCTATACATTAACTATAGAGAAAGCTTAAGACTTTTCTTTCTAAATTCAAGTCGCTAACGTTAGGCACGCAAAGCAGAGGATACAAGCACTCCCCTGCAAAACTAACTTTACCAAGTCAGCTAAAGAACTTTCATTCCTATTTCTATTCAAATGGAACTGCAGGGATCATGTTTTGATAATTCTTTCCAAGTTGTCTTGCTCCCTTCTTTACAGATAGTTTAATGCTCTCTGAAGTATTGAAGTACAATTTTTATATTGATCTGAGACGCTGAGGGCATGTACCATTTCAACAGAGCTACTACAAAAAATGTCTTTTTTTCCTGAAGTAAAGCAAAGCAAGGTAAATTGAATTGGACCACTGTAGCTTGCATTGTTGTGTTGCTTTCTGGGGATTGTGACCCCGTGTTTCAAAAAAATTGCAACTACTGTTATTATTATGAAGATAATTTCCAAATGTCAGCTAAAGGAGTCTCAAGTACCAGTATCCATCGAATACTGCAAACAGCCTGGAAAATACTGGGGGAAGGGAGAGGTCCTCCCCCACCAAGTAAAACTTGCTTAATGTTCACTATGTTACTTAATTATAGCACTACAAACAAATTGGTCTAATTTGTACCTAGTACCTCAAAGATGGTACAAGCAAGACTGCTGATAGCTTCTTAGACACAAGAAAGCCACTTGCATTAAGAAATAGCTGCCAGGGGTGCAATGCTTCCTGATAGTACATTTACATGTTTCAAATTGACATGGTTTACCAGCACAATATTTTTCAAACAGATGGCCCTGACCATAAGAAAAAAAAGAGGACAAAAAAAAACCCAGAACAAAACCCAAAACTTTCAACTGTTGTAACTGCGTAATGAAAGCCCCCTCTATGACTGAATGGCATTTTCCTGTTTAATAAAACAGTTTATGTTAAAAAGAGGAGATAAAAGCAATGCATCTTCATCACTGCCATGCAATTTTTTATTTCCTTAGAAGATGCTAACACTGTTCCACAAATGGTGTTATTACCGAATCTTGTTTTGTTGCAGAAGGTCTCCCCCGCCCCATATCTTTTTACTCAGGGCAATAACCCCACATGCTGTCACTTCCACCTGCTAAACCTCAGCAACACAAACGAACCCATGTGCTGTTACCAATCCACAGTTAGTTTTGTTAAACTAGCTATTCAATTTGCACATGCCAGTTTCTTCTGCCAACACCTCGCTATCCAAATTATGCCTCCCCTTCTCTGAGTTAAATGCTAATTTAGGTCATTCCTCCTCTAACGAGCCACAGATTTTCTTGCAAGTTATAGAAATTACTTTCTTTATCATCCCCAAAACAGATTGAAATGAAAACAAACAACAAATGCAACATGGGCACTACAGGTCCAGCAATTTTTTTTATACTTTTTTTCCCAGCATCAACTAACCTGTATTTTATTCACTATTTGGAACTGCCAATATGCTGAATATTCTTCCTTATAATCTGAATTTCATCATGTAAGTCTAACTCATTTTCACTCATTCAACAAATGATGTTTTATTAAAATAACTTTAAGGCAATGTATTCCCTTACAAAATTATTCAGTTGTACGAGTGATAAATTGTAGTAGCGGTTTGATTAAAGTATTTAGTTAAGCAAAACAGGAAAAATATTGTAGACATTTAAGTGAGCAGTTTCAGTTTGGTACTAAATAACCTATTTGTACATTACATAAGAAAGCGTATCTCCCATATTTTCTTTAATCTCAGTGATGCTGGAAGTACTAACTAAAAAGAAAAAAACCTCTCCCCCATTTCTGTTATTCTTCAACAGAAACACTGAACTTTCTACAGTAATATAAGTGGTATATTGATCATAAAAAATTAAGTTTACTCATTCCTCATATATTCCTTATATAGAAGCTCGGGCCACAACTCTCAATGTAATTTTCCCTGGCAACAGGCAGAGACATTGCAGATTTTTAAAATTCCCATTCTAATCTTTGTTAGTTATCAATCAGCCAGGGGAAGTGTAGTGAGAAGCTCTGTGGAAAAAGTTACTACCCTGAACAGGTAAGTTCCAATGTTACACACCTGTAAGCTCATCGTTAGTAGTACATAAATACCCCACCAATATCAGTTAGAACTGATACAGCTTAAAAATTCAAGTCCCAAAAAAGACAAAAATAGCTGTTAGAGCTCCTTGTGCAAATTAAGCTCATATTACTTCTTTTCAAGAATAGATGAATTTACATAAAACACATTCTCAATTATTAAGTTTTAATATTCCAGAGCACAACTTATAAACAGTACTTTCAAGTTGTATTTTATACATGGCGGTTGTTTTTAAAACACCTGCATCTTTAGCCAATACTTAAATTATGTATGTACAGTTTTACTTGATGTGACTCCCTGACATCAATCATAATGCATACTCCACATATTTCACAGACTGTATAGTATGAACATTCATGGGCAACAACATTTTGTACAATAACACAAACATAATATTAGAGCCATTTTTAATAAAAAAGTCATTGTGTGTTGAAGATTAAATAGTCTCTCCTCCCCCAACCCCCAGGAGAAAACCACTTGATGCCAAGTTATTTGACGTCAAGATAACTGTTCAAGTATACTAACATGTTTATAGTTACCTGTCACTGAGGTGAAGAAAACTGCTGCTCTCATCAGGATGTTCATCTTCAAAACTTAGATTGGACCAACTCCCAGTGCTATCGTCACCAATACTAAGACTCATCTGCTGGCTAACAATAGATTCAACAGAGTGAAATCCTTCTCTTCCAACAGAGCTAAACAAAAATTTAAGACAAAAACATTACTGCATTTCATGCCGATCTGTGTTAGTTCATTTACAGCAATTTAACACCATTTCAAAGAAATTAAATTCCAAGGAAAAAAAAGGAGGGGAGGGGGGAATCCATTAATTTGTACCCTATTCTCAACACAAGAAATGGAGCAACCACATGAATTTGAAATGTCAACAGACTTAGGTCAGGGATTGCTATGTGGAATTCTTTCACTAGAAGACAAAGGTAATGGCAAAAATAATTCTCTCATTTGGAAGATTATTTGCTGTAAAGCATAGAAGGCACTGTAGCCTTACAGGCTGTATATCAAGGTACACTTTTCAAGCAGAAGACTTACCATTTTTGAACTTCTTCACCATAAGACAGTTTGGCTATTGTCCCCTGTCTGCTTTCAGTACAATGAGCTAGGTGGCTTGCTACTGTAGGCAAAGTGCTTAAGTACACGCTAGTGTTTAAAATGTTAGGATTCCATTATTTAAAAGGGTCTTTCTCTAGATAAAGATTTGTCTTCCTGCTTCAAGAAAGTGTAGCAACACATGACTCGTACAGAGCTTTTCTCTCAGGAAGTAAATTTAAATTTTTTATCCAAAAACCAATCAAGTAGGTATGCTCAATAAAAAGTAGTCTTTAGAAGACACTTCAAAGGATCCAGTTTGGTAACTTTAAAGAAGCCTCAACTCCTTATAAAAAAAGTTACAATATGAGAACATGCAGTTATGAACTAAGTTTCAGGGGCAAACTGGGATTATCTATATACAGGTGAAGTGGTAGAAAGCTCAAGAAAAATAATCATCCTACTACCACCATAGCAAGCGGCCACAGTAACGTCATTCACTATTTAAAAAGTCAACCTTAACCACATCACTGGCAACACTTTGCACCAGTGAGCACAGATTTGTGCAGACAAATACGTAGCTTGAATTGGAACCCACCTGGGGAACACAAAGGTGATTTCTTCCCCATTTTTATTTACAGTTATGCCAGCACTAGCAGCAGTTCTTTTCAATATGCAAGGCAACTTCTCAAGAAACATATGCATTACGTACCTTATATTAGATGACAATGTAAGAAACATTTATAAATTTTGTCATAGTAAAACCCTAACATCGTCTCCTTGTCACAAATATAATCAGTATCTCTTTGAACGCTGCATTTTATTGCTGTCATATTGTAACTAGAATTTTTAAATAATATTTTTAAGAAGCGATTCAGAAACAAAGTGTCATCTTTGATACTCTAGGTGTAGAAAAACATCACCACATTACTTTTTTTTGGTCACACACTAAGGACTCAACCCTTAGAGAGCAGAGAGCCACAATATACATCTTACCAGCACTTTTATGCTGCTAGTATGTATGTGTTTCATATCAAACCTTGAAAAATTTAGTTCAGTCCCACCGTGGCTTTTAGCCACTGAACGTATAAAAATCAATTTTATTATTCATCATGATGCCCCTCTAGAAACCAGGAAAAGAAACCTGTAGATAGTGTGAGGAATTCCCACACAAAAAAAAGTAGGAAAGTAAGCATTACTATAAATTGGAAAAACCAACATGGTAAAGATTGCTCTTGGACCTGAACAAGGAGATTTCAAGTCACTCTGATCACTGCACAGTCTGTTTTAAGAAACAGTTGCTGTTTGCCACAAAGTTACTGTGGCATGTATTTCCTATTTATAGGCCTACTAAAGGAAACAGTGTATTAGCCTTTGCTAAATACACATGAATTTGAAAGTCAGTTCCTTGTCTATTGTATTACTATTTCATAAGCTAAAGTGTGTTTTAGTAAGTTGTTTTTTCTTGAAGTAAGGGGTTGTGGGCTTTTTTCCAATAATAAGGACACTACCACCACACAGCCTTTATACTACAAAGCAATGGCTAGTTTGGCCAGTACCAGATGTTGGTTCTACTGACAAAAGCAAAAATAAATCACTTTTATTTTTTAGCACAGAAGAGGAGATACAGGTAGGGAACAAACCTGGATTCCATCATGGCTCACAGATCAACAAAACCCATAAGGTCTACTATTCTCTACTGTAGGTAAAAATAACAGCATTTCAAGTTGAAATAGTAAGTTCCACTTATTAGTCACCTACTGGAACATATGCATGCTGATATACATAGAAACCTTGGTTTCAAGCTCACATGGGTGGAAAAACATCTTTTTTTTTTCTAGTTCTAGTAGATATCACCAGAGGAATAAAAATAAAACATGCAGAACAAAGTGCGTATTTCTAAAAAAACCCAAAAAATTGCTCCTGAGCACATATTTGTATTAATAATCCTTCTTTTTCTGGTACAGAATGCAACAAAGAAGAGAAAATTAATATTACCTTATGTTAACTGCCTGACCAATATTAGTCATAGCTGATGTCATTATTTCAGTAGTAAGGCTTTCAGCAAAACTGACTCCATCTTGTCCAATACCACTGTCAGCTGTCAGACTCATGTAACTCAGCTCTCCTTCTGCTTTCTCTACAGCCGCAGTAGCCCCCTTGTCAGAAAACACTGTCTTCTGTTCTACATCAACATGAATTTTAGGAATATCAAGCTGAAACACTCTTGATTTTTGACAGGCACCACCTAATCCAGAATGAAGCAAATGCCTCACTGGAATGGAGGATTCTTGTGCGGGTAGCTGATGAGACGTACTTTCTGTACAGTACCGATGTTCCTTTGCACTGAAGCATCTACAGACAGTTCCAGAAAAAGGAGACAATTTCTCAGTATATGAGAGCCTATCCCCATTTTTCCTGTTTTCAGCCACATGGAGAACAGCCGACTCTATACTCATTTCTAGAGTATCATCAGCTACTTTCCTAGCATATTGTTCTATAGCTTGAATTATGCCTTCACTGTAGCCACTTTCATTTAAACTGCCTGTACTATGATACAGTTTATGATCTGGGGAGAAAGGAAGAAATGTCCTAGAAAATGTTGTTTTAATAAGATCCCCTGTGACTTCATCAAGTTCAGTCTTTTTATATAGACAGGAATCTGTTAGAGACTTTGGCAAACATGCTCCTGAGATTTTCAATTTCTTCCTGACATCACAAGTGATACTGCGAGCAAGGGATTCTGAAAAATGTAACAACTCTGTGCATTCTGTTCTCTGCGTGCCAATACTCCTTCCATACGTTTGGTCTTCACAGCGACGAGTGCTGCTTTTCACTTGCTGTACTGCATCTTTATTCACTGCTTTGATCAGCTCCAGCTTACCATTTACCTGTGCATTTTGCCCAGGAAATGTCTTTCTGTTGCATCTCAATCTGTTTTTTCTAGCAGCTTGCTGTAAGCCTGATTTGATAGACCTGTAAGCAAGTCTGCTAGCATACTGATCCATTAACAGTTCAGCATTACCACCTTCTCTTTTCAGAACTCGAATAATATGATCTGCGTATTCGTCAGTCACGCTTTCACAGCTTGGGTATTTGGAAGTCAAACCTGCCATGCCTGAACCTTGCGGTAAAGGAAGTACAGATGAATCTCTCTCCCCCGGCCACTGGTCCCGCACTGGGCCGCACTGTTCTTTTGAACTATAATCTTTATCGCCTTTTCTCAGATAAAGGCAATCCACCTGACAGTTAACCCGCTTCAACCTCAATAGTTTACAATGCCTTGATTTCACTATTTTCTTGGCCTCACTGATGACTTTTCCTGCCATATCACCTGCATAATTCCATAAAGAATTGCACGTCTCTTCTGGGATATTTATAAATGCAGTATATCCACATCTTCTGTTTTGCATACCTAACTGAACCTGTCTATCAGCTTCTCTTTCATTTGTTTTACCATCTAAATGGGAAGCAGCCATTTCAGTCGCTATTGAAATTATATGGCTAGCTAAGCAATCTGCATACTGAATTGTTTTTTCTGAACGCTCCTCTTTCTCAATGGGCATTTCAGAATGATCTTCATCTTCACTACTTTCCACTTCTTCAGAAAGCGACCGCATGAGTTTCAGCATAAATTCCTCGTTTTCCAAAGAGTCATGTTCAGTTTCAGACAAACCAGTAACAGATGGATTGTATGGTGTAGAAGGTGGTGTTGCAGGTGCAAATTCCTTTGCTAATTCTCCCTTGAGTTTCTTAGACAGTTTTCTTAGATTTCTTTCAGAACTACCTTGACATGGTACTAAAGGAGTTGGTGGGGGTGTATCAGGCATTACGCAGGTATTTCCATCTTTGAGACTTGATTTATCTTCCATCTGCAAAGCATCTTCACTGCCAAACATCACTGAAGAAAAACTATTTGCATGCAGAAAACAATCAGCCTGCCTGTAAGTCAAAGGTCCTGATGATGGTTTCTGAGTATCATGGTTTTTTGAGGCCTTGTTTAAGTTTGTTATTGAGCAGCTTCCTGTGTCAGTAAAGTCCTCTAGAACATGCCTAGCTAAAGTCACAGTGGAACAAGGCGGTGGTGATTTTGAAGAAAACCTGTGTCCTTTTTGTTCCTGCCGACAATCTTTAGATTCTGAAAAACACTGAACAGAGTGAGTTGGAGTAAGAAGAAATTTACATGGATTATTCAAAGGCATCTGTTGTTGTTCTACAATTATAGAAATATTACTTTGTTTCTCAGCCTCTTGCTTCTTTATCACACATTGTTCTTTTCTGCCGATATCTGTGTAAGTCTGTGAGCTCACATTACATGCTAAATTCTCACTAGTGTTGCATAACACAGTTTTACTTTCATCCACAGATTGTTTTATGACATACGTGGCCAAGTGATCTGCAAATACATTCTTGGGGAAATCTTCACCAATACATTGCACATAAGGTTTTTTATCTATTATTTTTCTTGTTAAAAAATCCGTGTAATCTTCTACTGCTTTTGTTACTCTAGATGAGGTTATGGCTTCATAAGCTTCATTTACTATCATATCTACCATAGTTCCAGAGAAAGTATTAATGCCTTTTGACCCACTTGTTAATTCTGAATTATTGTTCATTCCAGATCTGTTATTTGTTTGTTTGGTATCATTTTGGTCACGAAAGAGTGATGGAGTATTTTCAGTACTTTGACTATGATCTGAAGTTAGGTATATATTTCTGAAAGAAGCGACTTCCTCCTCTCTCTTTCTGCTTGTGAAAAATGGATGAGTGGAGTCTTTGTATATTTTCACATTGTCATCAGAATTCGGAGCAGTGGATACTTTTGCTTTATAAGCATCAGAGGAAACCTGATGTTGACAAAGAGCTCTTCCAGCGAAGGGCACAGGTATTGAACTTACAACACCAGAAGTGCAAAATAGAGCTTGCTGTACTGTATATTCCTTCTTGGAATCTTGGATTGGCTTCAGTGCTACCCTATCATTAAAATTAGGAAAAACTGTGGAAGTCTGCGTTGACTCTAACATACTTTCCGCGCTCACATATTTAATGTTGTCCATGGAAACACTGATGGCTGCTTGCGTTGTGAAGGTCACATCAACCTGAGATAGTTCAATAAAAGCCTCCTGAATGACAGATTCAGACAAATCTCTGGCATAGGATCTTACCACTTTGTCTTCATAATCAAATGATGAAGGCTGTGCAGCTATAGGTGTCGATGGATATGAAAACTGGCATACTTCCATGATTCCTTCAAACACAAGTTCTTCAGCAAGGTCTGCCGCAAACCGTGCAACGGTGTTAGTAAATATCTGCTTCTTTACGTGCCGCAGTTCTTTCAAAGCACCAGTTATAGCTTCACTCACCAAAAAGTTTGCTATCCCGTTAATTGCACGCTCCTTCAGGGAGATTGCTCTACATCTCCCAATCTCATAAAAAGCCATTTGAAAGACCGAAGAAGTTAACCTAGCAGCCAAATGACAAAGTGCATTGGTGCATGAAGAAACGCCTTTTTGCAGGTCTTTAAATGCACTGCCAAAGCTTTTTTCAACTAATTCAGTCGCAAATTTTTGAATGCTATCTCTAATCATTAATGACTTATGTTTAGATTTTGCTTGTTTATCTGGCTCCTTACCAGTTTTCATTTTGAGATCTGCAGCTTGACCTTTTTTCTCTTTCAAAGCAATCCCTTTGTGTTTCAAACCATTTCCTGTACATACTTGTTCTGATGAGGACTCAGAATGAAAAACAGAACCCAGTATTTCAAATGAAACACTATCAGCGTATGCTGAATAACTATTATAAACTGCATCATGGTGATTTTGACCTGTCCCATCTCCACCAAGATTAATTCGACATAAGCATTCAGAAGAACCACAGCTCCCTAGTGGACTGAAAGCTGATGATCTAATAGGGCTGAACAAGCCTCCATTCTCTTCCCCTGATGTTTTAACTGGGCGAGGGGAATCCGGGACATCAAATACGCTGCTATATGGTGATTCTGGTTTACGAGGAGTTGGTTTCTTTACATTGGCTGGGAGAGTGGGACGATCAAACTTGAATTTCTGAGGATTCATTGTAATGCTTGCAGAAGACAATTGTTCATGTGCAGTCCTCCTTTTCTGGGAGGCATGCCCTAGGATGGGATCCCTAATAACTTTACAAGAGTTTTCCAAGGCTTGTTCCAGCTCATCGAACTGATCAAAACTATCAAAAAATTCACTTACTTCTGAGTCTGAATCCTCTATACCATCTTTCACTACTGGAATTTTTGGCAGCTGAAGTTTTGCCTTCAAGCTTTTTTGATACCCTTCTTCATCTAAGAAGATAATGGGGCTTGGGCTGGAGCAATCTGACTCAGAGGATTCAGCTGGAGAGGAGGAAAACAATGTTTTACATAAAAAATTAACACCTTGATCAGAAGGATTATATGGCTTATAGAAACTCCTTTGTATCCAAGGGTCAGAAATTGAGGTTGTAACTGAATTTTTTACTGAGGACAGTTCCTTAAGTCCCAAAATATCAATCAAAGTAGAAGATCTGGCAGATGACTTTCGACGTGCAGAACCCACAAGGACCTTTGAGTCAACAGCTTCTAAACATTGAGCAGGGATGGTCTGTGAAGCAGCATCTCGATGGTTTCGAGAACTAAAGCTGCATGCACCTGGGGTCAAAAAAGAGGGAAAAAAAAGATTGCTTCAAAACCAAGAATTTTCACAGAACTACAGAAAACTGGGGACAAATTTTGATGGCAATTGCTGGACTGGTTATTGTTGCAAAATGCTAGCTGATCTTTCATGATTAAAGCAATCTTCCATTTTTTTCAAATCTCATTATACTAATCTAATCACTGACAAATTAATGTATTTTTAGCACACAAAGTAGAACAAGATTCTATTTGATCTGCATCTGACACTGAGTTTAGAATCTTTGGTTTATGAGTTGATAAACTGTTGTGAAAACAACAGCAAAAAAATTTAATTTTCAATTGCATAATACCCCTTTACAAAACATGATTAATGTAAAAAAATTACTATTTACTTACGGTTACTTTCCCATTAAATCCCAACATCCTAAATTTCAAATTACAATTTCTACAAGTCAACAGCATGCCAGAACTTACCAGCACTTTGTATCTTTGAAGGCTCATCTTCATCTAAGTGTTCGAAAGCAGTGACGAAATCATCCTCGATTGAAGAAACTGACTGATTAGTGTCATCATCTTCTCCATGGGATGTCTCTATTTGATGTTTTTGCAATGAGTTTATTTCCACTGCATATCTTATGCCTGTGGCATACTTGCTCAGCAAGGTAAATATATAATCAACTTTGATCCTTGGGAATGAAGGAGACAGTCTCATCACACAAAACACTTCAGGAAGTTGATTCTTGAATAAGAGAGCAACAAGAAAACAAACATAACAACCTTGAAACGATTTCAACTGTCAGGAGTAACAAGGGATTCCTTCAATGCATTTTTATGAGCAGTAAACAATTTACAAATATTTTAAAGATAAGAAAATGAATGGAACAGTTTGTGTAAAGCAATAGTTAAAATCACTTACTCATTTTCATAACTTCTGCATTCTGAATAAATCATTACAATAAAACAAACAAAACGTTGCATACTACAACCCTCATAATATATACTCAAGAATCTATTAAAGAATACATGTTCAAAATCTGTAGAGGAAGGCGGTATTTCAAAGCATGTTTATGCTGAATAGTACTTCAGTTTATAGGATATTTGTTTCTTCAAGGTATTTTTTACCTTATATGCAACATAATTAAATTTAGCGTGCATGATTAGTCAATATGGCTTTAAGAAGTTTGCTTTAACAACACTTATAATTGGAAATAATACAATTAAAAACATAATAATATTGGAAATAATATTGGAAATAAAAATAATGGAAATTATATAATTAACATCATTTATAATTGTAAATATTTTTTTAATAAGAAAAGAGCCCACTGAGTTTTATGAACACCTGACTTTCTCAATTTTTGGCACCTCTGTTTCAAGAAGAAAAGTCTGCCGAGGATGAAAGCTCTATCTGAGCAGGGCAGAGATAGGTAACTTGACAAGTTTCATCTTTTTTCCAAACTGGCAGTGAAAGGGACTATAGTCTAGCAGAAGCATGGGATCAGCACCATAATTAAATATTTGTTAAATATTTTCTGTTAATAACACAGCACATGAAAGCACCGAGTTTATTTTGAGATTTTCTAACATTCATTTTAAAGAAACGGCAGAAATGTAACAACATTAATACCACTGTGGCTAAGATGGCCCAAAAACACAAGCAAGGCAAGGCGTGGTATGACTAAACTCTTTATGAGGCCAAATAAAATGCTTCTGTAATTAAGGCATGCAAGAAGATACAAAATGTTTACCTGATGTTTCATGACATAAGGTTTTGCCAAGGTTTTCTTTACATCTTTTAGAAATATAACCTCGTTCTCTTTTAGTTTGCACAATTGGAGCGATTTCAGAACATCTGGGAGCTCTGCAGAAACAGCTGCCAACTCCTGATTTAAATATACAAACACATTGAGAATACAAAGTGAAAAAACCCATGTAAATGATGATGGCTTTGATCTCGTATCTCCCCTAAATAGTAACAGCTGTGAAATTTGGTAAAGCTTCTCTTTTCTCCCCTATTTCTTGCCCCACTTATTCTCTCAAACTGTGGTGCAAAGCTCGTGTAAGCAAGCTTTAATTCAGTCCACACTCATCTCCAGCTCACTGTTCTACCAAAAGAAGAAATTCCACCATTTCAGGGGCCAGAAGAGGCTTAAAAGTCACAAAGGAGAATCTGGTAAGCACTGAAAAGCAGCTGCACATCCTAGAAGGGACACAACTACAAAAAGAAGACTGAACGCAGCTAATAATGGTTCTCAATGGATCTCTACATGCTCTTAAGTGTGCTTTATTGGAATGGTGTTTTAGCCCACTATTACAAAAACAGGGACAAGGCACTTCTTTAAGCATGATCTTGGACAACTTTTAGATTTACCTAATATAGAAAAGGCCTATGAAAGATTTATGGGGGTTTTTTAAACAATCTAAACCCTACTGATCCATATGGTCCATAAGCCTATTCAGCCCAATTTTCTCTAAATTTCATCTAACTCTAGACAATCAAATAGTTCTTACCCATACTTGAAACAATGTCTAGCACTATTATCATTTGATTAATTAGCAACATTGATACAACTTTGAACACAAATGTATTGAGAGTTTCTGTTTTTCATTTTTAAACACCAGAGAACTATTACAGCAATCTCTGTCTACCAAGATCTAGACAGAGTAGAAGTGTGGAGTTGCAGTCTAAACATGTATGTTATGGGTTATACCAACGTGTAAATTGCACGGGAAGATTAAATCCTTAACTTCTTAAAATGGCATGGCATAACCCCACTAGTTTGCTACACTTCCCCTTTTAAAATAATGTTTCCTCATCTAACTCTCCAGAATAATATCTTAAGGCATATCCATAATACTGACTCCTGGTCCCCCACCAGCAATTCACAGCTAGCAGTCAATTCAGTGAAGTTTTAGCTTTGCAGATGACAATTGCACCCTATTAATAAGCACAACTCTACTAAGAAGGTTACAAACCAAAATACTGATACACACAGGTTTTTAACAAAAAAACAAAACACCCCACCCACCCCCAAAACAAATCCCGCCCCCCCAATTTAATTAAGCTGTTCCAGACCATTCCAATACAAAGCCTGGCCCAGGTAATATTTTAATATAAAACAAACACTGCAGACTGTATTAAAATAATTATTTTCCAACGTTTCAATGACATTTAAAACTTAGGTTTTTAAATGTTCAACGTACACACATTTTTCTCAAATACCAAAATTCCTCCATCTAAAAAATTATGTACTATTGAGAAGAAATCACCAGTGCTGAAGAACATTATTTTCCAATATAGATAGATATATACTGTACCTGCAAATGAGCAGTACCCATCTCTTCCGGAAAACCTATAAATGTAATCTGTAAAATAAATACATGAACATATTGAAGTACAAAAAAGAACTTTTCCATTTTCTGCAGGTACTTAAGAGTAAAAATTCAGCAAGCTTTACCATAAAGCTTCATTCTATGGCCATGAAAACCGTACCTTAGGGTACCATAGCTTGCTCAAACAGCAGCCCATAGTCTTACATAAAGAATAGTACTGCTATGCTATCTGACTTATGAAAGGTCAGATCAAACTAAAGAGCATATACAACATTTAAAACCCACTACACAGAAATTTTTATAGTAGCCTATTGGCTGGTGTACACTGAGCAACACATATAAGTCTCATTACATCTGTTAAAATAAACATGATTTTGCAAAGATCAGTGCTCATCTGTCCTTGCTTCAAGCTGGACCCATATAAAACAGTTCCAGCCTGAAATCTGTCCATGCTAACTGTGATGCATTTGGATATCTGAAGAGAGCGTAATGGCAACACATTATACAGTTTACCATGTAAATTGATTAGCCTAAGGCCAAAACACAACAGATTACTTAAGCCACATGTTTGCATGTAATATCCAAGTAGATAAACCCCTAAAGTAAAAGAATTAAAATATTCATCCTCAAAAAAAGAGGTCTTGTCAGGCTCAGGAACCTGAAATATGTCAGAAATGTCAGCTGCTTGTGGACAGGGGAGATATTTTATCACATATTCTCCCTCACTTCTGTCTACAGGTGTCTTGTATCATTCAACACAAACAGACCAAAGAGTCAGTCCTTTGTCTTACCTTCATTTTTCAGTGTCAGACCATGATCTATTTTACATCCCACTACTCAAACCTTGTTTCAAATGTCAGATTTCCTCAGTTCCCATTTAGTATTTCCCTAATGACAAATCAATAGGGTATCTGCGTGCTCCAAAAAAATCCCAAAGCATTTATTTTCAAAACAAGGTTCTAAGAAAAGAAATTTTGCTTCCATTTTGTAGATATGGAATAAAGCACAAAGCTTAAATACTTCCAATGATGTTTGGACTTGTTTGATAAGGCTTGGATTCAAATATTTCAGAGCACTATGCGGTAGACTGAACTTTATGTATTCGAGTCACAGCTCATACTAAATTTGTAGCAGCTACTCCCTGTTACTGTAAGGTAGCCAGTTGCTTCTCAAGTTTAAAAACAGCAAAGAACATCACTATGTTTATAATCACTTCTTATTAACTGGTTCAGCTACTTGCTTGTGCATACACAGAATCTCTGAAAGGGACAGAGCTAGAAAAAGAAATGTCTGAAAAACAATTCTGTTTTGAACTGTATTGTGAGTTTTGAATATGTTATTTCAACGTGCAACCAAAAAAAAAAAACCAAAACCAACAACCCAAACTTCCTTTTAAACCGAAATCATAGTAAAACATTAAAAATTCTGACTTGTTTATTTCAGGGGTCTCATGCTGGGAAGCTACTGTGCTCCCAGAAAAGATCTCCCTGTTTACATCCGCTTATCCTTATTTCAGTTATGACAAAATCATCAAGGAAACAATGCTTTGCAGTAGCATTCCAAATAGCTCCAGACACATTACAGGTCTCCAGCACCGTAATCACTGTGTTAACTATGAAACCATCCTGTTTGAGCAACGTACCCTTCAACTCCTACATCTTTTCTTCAATTCCTCATCTTTTATCTGTACAATATCTGCAAGACACCTTTCAACTTCTACATCTTTTTATCTGTACAGTACCTACAACATGAACTGAATTCCTGCACAGAAGAGGCAAAATAGCAAACAATTTAAAGGACTTGGAAAAAAACTCTCTGAAGAACATTTTGGGAGGCTTTAGGGTTTGTTGCTGGTTTTTGGTGGGGTTTTTTTTATGGGTGTATGCTCTTTTGTCTTTTTACATGCCCTTTCCTCTTCCTCAGGATAATGATTCCAACCCTTTCCTTCTCCCACGGGATAAGTCATTGTGCAAGATAGGGCAGTATGCAGGATTTAACCGCTTCACACAGACGAAGGCCAACCAGTCCATATGTACACTGATGGGCCAGCAGACTGCTGTCAAAGAGACCACACCACTGCCAAGTCTGCTTATTTTTGCCTCAATTATAACACTAATTTGGATGTCTTTATTGTACCCAAAATCCAGTTTTCACAGAAAAATAATCACCTTTTAAGACATCAAACATGTCTGCAATCAGTACACCAGTTCAAAAGTTGCTGGGAGTAGGCCAGGGAGATAGAAAGGCCAACAGTCAGTAACACAAGTCTTTTCTTTAAACTAAAAATAGTGTATGAGACACTGTATTTGAAGGTTATCATAATTCATGGGTACAGAGGAAATGAATTAAAATGGTACAGGAAACCTAAATTCTGGTTTTAGTAAGTCTGAGTAATTATCTGTGCAGTTTTAATAGTGTTCTTTTAACGTTATTCTGCCTATAGGTGTCTTTCCC
>NW_008824665.1:2350240-2361378 GCF_000699105.1 Pygoscelis adeliae
CCTGTTCTGTGGTAGGATATTGACCCTCTTACATTTCAACCAGAGCGCTCTTAATTGCTTGAGCTAATAAGGTAACTAAATATAGTCAGCTATCTTTCTCCATAGGGACCATCATTACAGGCATATAAAACATGTTGCTAGCTACTTGCCAGGTATTTGCTACAAGGGGAAAAAAAAAAGGGCAGGGGGAGGGGCAACATTTGAGGGGTTTCATAGATTATAGAGCATGGCCTGTCTGAACAGACACAGACAAACCTTTGCCCACTCCTCCACTGCTTAACTCTTCTTCCTTACCTCTAATCTGTCACAGCTCTTCATCTTTCACAAATTCAGCTTCTTGCCTGCTCCCCAAACGTTTTGTACAGTCACAACCTCACCATCCAGCCAGTCCCAAAAACCCTGGTGTTATCCAGGCAAACCTAACTCATCTCTGTTGATCACACAGTCTGCCTCTTCCCTTCCTCCTGCTACTCCTTATCCAATTATCTGTCTTCTCTAACCACTTCCTGAGTCTTTTTTGCTTCATTTTCCCCTATCTCAGCTCCTCCGCCTGGCCCGTTCAGGTCACCCTCTCCTTCTCTAAGCTTCTTGTCAAGCCTGTCAACTACTATTTAGTAGTCTTCTAAATCACTTAATACAAGATACACAGTACACGTTGTTTCTTACTTTTTTCTTTTCCCTTTGGAGAAGCTGCTGTCAGTCTTGTAACTCAAACAGCTCTAGTCATTCCTCCTCACAGCTTGAAATTTACCTAGACAGTCCTGCATTCTGTCCAGGTCTACTTCTCTCCAGACCTTGTCCAGTTTTTGGCCCATCTGTATTAGTGTAAAAGTAGTCTAGATCTGCAGTGTTGAGGCTTCAGCTTCTAGCGCTGAGCACAGGGCAAACAAGAACAATCACTTTAACTTTTATCTTCAGGCCTGGATCAAAATGTTCTGCTACTTTGTTAGGATACTATCCATACAACCTCGATCACAGGAGTGCTCACAAATGCAGTACACCCAGTTATACAATTCTTACAAAATCATCTATCAACACGTTTTGGTTTTTTAGTTTCACAAATCCTACAAAGCAAAGAAATGCCATCTTTTCAAGTCTTTTCAAGACTACAGTGACTGAATTCAAGAATGGCAATAGGGGGTACAGATTTTACAGCCAGTAACTTGCAGCATTGTTCACATTTACTATCCTGCAACTTCCCGTACTGCTTCAAGCTAAATCGTTTTCTACCATAGCCACAAAATATATATATAAACGGTCAGGTTATGCCAAACCTCAATAAAATTATCTTGTTCTTCCCGATTTAGACATTCCTCTGCTGATATATTGCATAACTCTCTTCTGCTGTGTAGCAGTGACTTCATTGAGTGCAGTACACCTTCACCAAAACTCTGAAAAACAATGAAAAACAACGTAAGAAAAAAATGCATTTTTGGTTTTGGATACAGGGTCCATCCATCTATCCCCTGCCCCCCATAGGTTTCCCTACTCTAAGTACGATTTCAAATTACGTTGTATATAAATCACCAGGTTTGAAGTTTAAATTTACTTCAGGACATGGAACTGAAACAGGTAAGTTGTTTTCTTCAAGCAATACTTTTATTCCAAAAGAAGTTGACCATTCTGTATTAAAAAGAAAAAAAAAGTGACAACATGCAGACTTGGAAAAAAAACAGATGAATCCAAGAAGAAATCCAAGCCCCATCTGTTCCTTGCATCAAAGCCTGTATACGGAACTTTTCCATCAGCTTTTCCTTAAAAAGGATGAAAAGCAAATTTAGCCAAGAAAACTAATGGAGGTGGCTTCAAAAATCAGAGGGGAAGAAAACAAACAAACAAACAAAAACCCCAAGAAACACCACACACATTCTCCTTTCCCATTCCTTGAAGAATATGAAACAACTGTAACTTAATCCCATGTAAATACTTCTTGTAACATTTCTTATATTTACACTTACGGTGACATGCAAGCACCCACAGATGACTAAAAAAAGCTTAAGAATCTAAGACTTTCTCCCAGTGTAACAAAGTGCAGCAGAACAAAAGAATTATCTTCACTGGTCTCTGAAGTCAAAGAAAACAAGACGACAGAACAACAACAAAAACTGGTTCACTCAGCTTGTAAAAAAGACAACATCCTCTCACTTTTTTTAGGAAGTCAGCAGCTTTTTTTTTTTTTTTTCATTTTAAAATTGTCATCTTCTCTAGCAAGTGGTAAGGTTAAGAAGAAAAATAAGATCATGAAGTGGTTATAAATTGTTAATCCAGTTATTTATTCTCTATATGATTTCCCTGTTAAAAATGAAGTGAGAAATCAAGTGTGTCCAACTTATGACAAGTTATTTCAAATTTGCATACCTTCTAAAACAATAGTAGAAGTGCTAGATAGCCAAATTTAGTCATAAATGTTTTGCATTTCAGATACTCCCACAGCAAAAACAATCCCTTTATGGTGAAAAGTGATCTTACATATTACAGTTAAAATTCAAGAAAGATTTCCCACCCCCACCCCGTAGAAAAAATGGTATCAAGTACTACTGCAGCCAAATTATTATAGCATGGCCAGTGTCACCATGCCTGTACTCATGGTGATACAAAATTAGGAAAGCATTTCTAGAATGAATAGACAAAAGCAAAATAGAAACTTCACTTCAGGATCCTTGAAATTACCAAAATATATTTCAGAATGTTAGCAAACAAGGCCCAGACTACCACCCTGACAGCCAAGGCCAAGTGACATTAAAGCAGTCAAAACAGTCATTTTCATGGAAAAGTAACAGCTGAACTATTTTAAAATGCATTTTAGGCCGTTATTGGGTCATTTGAAATAAATGAATGCAGTGTTCATCTAATTTCCACTTTCATCTATTCCTTTGTCCTCACATGTTTAGTTGCAATTTATCTCCACACTTCAGTAATATATCTTTGTACTTTCCAAAGCATGCTGACAATGTCTTCCTCTTTGATTCTCTGGGTCTTCCAAATTTACAGGTGGCTGCAATACCAGTATTGCTCAAAGACTCTCCCCGAGTAATTCCCCCATTCATCTCATACAGAAGTCATTTGTGAAGTCAAGCAAGCATGCTGAAATGTCTCTTTTTCAGCTTCTACAATACCTTAATCAGTCACAGCACTCAAAATAGTAATTAAAAAAAAAGTTATACAGTGTGACCTGCTAATTTTCTACAGACCAACGGTGATCAAGTCTGAGAAGGGTTTATCATTATTCTCTAATACTTAGCTTTTCTAAGGCTACAAACTATTACACGTACCTTATTTATAAGCAAGTATTTTTCCCTAGTTTAACATCCTGAAAGAAAAGGCAAGATGAATAACTAGAACAGGGGCATGGTATTAGGAGCTACTATAGTTGAGGTGAAGGAAAACTGAAGATTTTGGAGAATACAAAGTTGAAGTGGGAGAAGAAAGATGCAACAATTGGAAAAATCTCCTTCAGGTCTGGAAGAACCAACATACAAGACTATACGTAGGTCTGGTAGCACACTGATGGTGGCACTACGTAACTGAAGAGATAAAATATCCATATTTAAAAAGGAGAAGGAAGGAAGTGATGTGTGGTTTTAAGATCATGTTAATGAATATAAAAGAGTTTAGAACATGGAAAGAATAAAGATGTGGAAATTAACAGGCACAGTACACACACAGAGAAAAGATTTCATCTATCTGGACTTCCATAATTATTTACACTGAAATATATGAAGAGTTAACAAAACCAGAAGAAGAGAGAACTTAAAAGAGCTGTTTCTTGAAAAGAAGAATTTGCCCGAATGGAGACAGCAAAGGGGGTTTTTGAGGATATAGTAGATATAGGTCAGTAACCCAGTAACCAACTTCCTCAAAATTTATCTTGAGGCTGAAGTCAAGCATCATTATCATTAATAGAATACTCACTGAATGATAGAATAGTTTGGGTTGGAAGGGACCTCTAAAGGTCATCTAGTCCAACCCCCCTGCTGTGGGCAGGGACATCTTCAACTAGATCAGGTTGCTCAGAGCCCCCTCCAACCTGACCTTGAAGGTTTCCAGGGATGGGGCATCCACCACCTCTCTGGGCAACCTGGGCCAGTGTTTCACCACCCTCAGCGTAAAAAATTTCTTCCTTATATCTAGTCTAAACCTACCCCCCTTTAGTTTAAAGCCATTCCCCCTTGTCCTGTCGCAACAGGCCCTGCCGCCATCTTTTTTATCAGCCCCCTTTAAGTACTGACAGGCTGCAATAAGGTCTCCCCGAAGCCTTCTCTTCTCCAGGCTCAACAACCCCAACTCTCTCAGCCTTTCTTCACAGGAGAGGTGTTCCATCCCCCTGATCATTTTCGTGGCCCTCTTCTGGACCCGATCCAACAGGTCCGTGTCTTTCTTATGCTGAGGGCTCCAGAGCTGAACACAGCACTCCAGGTGGGGTCTCACCAGAGCAGAGTAGAGGGGCAGAGTCACCTCCCTCGACCTGCTGGCCACACTTCTTTTGATGCAGCCCAGGATACGATTAGCTAATAAATTTAAGGGGAGGGGGAGGAAGTAAATATGTAGATGAAATCTGATGATAATTCAAAGTAAGCAGGTGTCATCAGTTAAGAGGAAGAATAGCATATCATACAGGAAGAACTTGCTCAGCATGAGGGTATTTTAAAATGGAACTGTATGAAGTACAAAGTTATGTCCTTAAAAACTAAAAGCAAGCTTTAAAAGAGAATTGCGAATTTACAAGCTGGGAAATAAAAGACCTGAGCTGACTTCTTGATCATGGTATAGCAATGAATGGTCAATATGATACAGTACTGAAAATAGCAAACATGACCCTAGTACGTATCCTTTAACGAAAGAACTGACATCATCAGAGTCACTGAGAAGGACATTCTGTGTAATTGCACATACAGTATCATCCACATGTAAAAAGAAGATTAACTCACAACAACCACAGAAAGTAGGACTATGATGGATAATCGCTGGAATGCAGAGGCTTTCATACAAAAGCAGACTAAAACCTTAGTTTGCATAGTTTCTAAAAACCAAGGCTAACAGAGGACAGATCACCAACTGTAAAAACATCACGAGGGTGAACATCAGCAAAAGAAAAAAAACGATTTAAGCTGAAGAACAACGTCATCCATGAACAAACAGGTGTAAGTTTGCTGTGAATAGCTTCAGCCTGGAATTCATAAGATTCTTAGCTATTACAGCAGTGTGGTTCAAAGACTTAAAACAGTAGGTTTTGGGTTTTTTAATCTCCTCTCATTAATTGTGAGACTATATTTAATAACTTTTTCATATTCTTATCAAAATTTTGCTTGTGACAGCAAAGGACTGCACTCAATTACAGAGAAATCTCCTATCCAACAGACAGTGAAAGCAAGTTCTCTCACAAACCCAGTCTAGGAGAGACACAACTACATTAGAAACTGAGAAACAGCAAGTTCGCAAGACTATCAGCTCAGTTTAGGTAAGGACAAGAGGTCATCTTCAACACAAGGATGTCATTTGTTTTTATAAATAGTACAACTACTTCCAATATACATCGACATATGGGCAAAAAAACCTAAGCAATCTCTAAAGCTCAACTTGCTAGATCTGTGTACTCCTTCCTCACAGGAATTCAAAAGTCACATGTCTGGCAAGAAATCCTATTTCAATAGTGAGCACAGATTTCATACTTACTAAGTCATACTAGGGGAAAAATACAAATATCCTCAAATGTGCGCAGAGCAAGACAGACCTGAACAATGTAAATACTTGTCATGCCTCTAGCTCAAATGACCAATTCAAAGTTTTGCATTGTCCTCTTTGTGGTCAGCAAATCAAGAAGTCATTACCTATGGATCCTTCACAGTACACGGCAGGAAATTCTAAATCGGTCCCATGAACCATTTTAAACAACTGCTCTCTAACGTTTCGAACAACCCACAAACCTGTAAGATGCCATGATTTGCAGAGAAATCAAGTCCAGTGCTGGAAAGTCATCTTTACTCTGCTCTTAAATAACAAAACAGCTCTTCCTGTATTCATGTTCTGTAAGATTTAAATGGACTGAATATTTTGAAGTCATTTTGTAAAAATGGAAACTTGGGTTTTAAATGTGCATACCACAACCGTGCACTGACTTTTAAGAGCTACTACTGCAACAATTCCTGTTAAGTATTACAAAGTATTACAAAGAGGACATGAACCAGACCACAAGCTGTGAATAAACAGAAGATGAAACATAATGCGATTCTGACCACCCTACTGCCTGACTCTGTGAGAAAGAATGAAAGTTCCACACTATAATCTAAGTAGCTGCCCCTCAGGGAAAAATCAAGAGGAGGCAGCCACAGATCAAAACATTGGAGTCTGGCTAGATGAAAATGTAGAATTCTGCAAGACATCCGAGAAGGGTCGAATTCATGTTCCTAGAACCACACAGTCCAGAATTTTCAATGGCAATTAACGGAACAGTTCACAGAGATAGTATTTTAGGCAACCGTTAGAATCAGTGAGGAATCACTGGTCACTATCATTATTAGAAACATGTTTCTGCAACCCAAAGGTCTAAAAACCTAGGGGGGGGTTGTTGGTTTGTTTTTTTTAAATTGAAGAGAAAAAACAAATAGAGGGCAGACTAAAAAAGTCCTCTCAAATCTCAAATTATGTTCAGGTTAAGAATGCAAAATGACTTGACTATAGTTAAAGAACTCTATTTGAGCTGGAGATTTCTCATAAACCAATAAAATAAAAGTTTTTATATCGTGTTCCTTAAAGTGAAAGAATATCACCCATAATTACAAACTGTTTAATGTATGGCAGTTAACGTTCCATATCAGGACCTGGAACAACCGATTACCTGCCTGGCAGTCCCATAATCATAGAATCATAAAATCGTTTGGGTTGGAAGGGGCTTTTAAAGGTCATCTAGTCCAACTCCCCTGCCATGAGCAGGGACAACTTTCACTAAATGCTTACCTTTGCCTTCAAGCTGTTTCTGCAGGACCTATACCACTGACACTGTTTCCTTAAAACAACAAAATCTGTTTATAGAATAAAACAATGCAATTTTCATGTGACAAGATACCTACTTGCTCAGTTTCTCCTCTTAAGCATTGCACACACTTGCAAGTAAAGAATTTATTAGTAACCAGGAAAGACCTAGAAAGATACTCATCTGTATTCAACTACTTTGAGAAATATGATTGGATAAATTTGTTCCTTCAGGATAAACTGCAACTTTCATTTGAGTAAATACTTATAGAAGTTGCAAGAAAATTTGAGGAAGAGTATTTTTGTTCTCCAAGCTAAAGTGACAAAATTTAAAAGAATAAATAAATAAATACTGTTGGAAAAACCCCACTAATATCTTTCATAAGTGCTACACTTATTTTCTTTTTCACCAAGGCACTGCCTAGAAGTTCACGTAAACACAAGGATAAGCTAATCAAGAAACCAAGGTCTAAAGATAAAGATATTACAGTAAGTGCTAACAGACTTCACAGAACAGTTTTCAATGAACGCTACATATCCATATTTTAATGTATTACATATAAACTTGAAAAATCTGTGCTCAAAATGAAAGTTATACTCCAATAAACAAGGCAAATTTTAGCTAATAAATGCATCATGATTTCATATCACCTTAAAACAAAAGGCAAAGACAAAAGGAAAAAGCATGCACCCCTTCCTTAAATTATTCTGTCTCCCAGTTCAACTACGCTAAATATGCCAAAGCATAAAGCAAAGGCAGTTTCTTTGCCTCCTTGAAATGTTAGACAACCAAAATTACAACATATAAAGAAAAAAAAAAAACCAACCAAACCTACTAGTTCACTTGGTTCATTATTAGACTGTTGCGATAAAGATAGAAAAGCTCTGAAGTAATATTTTTTTTAAATACAGATAATTACCTTTTTCACAGATATTCTCGGTTTCATTCGATTGCCCTGAGCCCTGGCGTACATATCCATGATTTTACCAATCTTAGTGTTCGATGAAAGAAGTCAGCTCAAGAATACCTACAAAAAACATTTATACTTGATTATTTTAAGTTTCCCCATTTGGTTTGTATACATTTTGAAAAGGCAAGTAGACAAAACAAGAACCAATAAAAACAATTAAAAAGCACTTTAAAACTGAGAAAGATTAAACAGCACACCATCCATACCGATTGTTGCCTTTGAGTAAGTATTGCCTTAACGATTTTTAAAACAATGCACGATATGTAAAACACACACCTTACAGTTAGTTCCAACATTTTTCTTTAACTAGATTTCAAGGCTACATCCTTGTCCTAAGAAGAGCCATCTACGGGAAAAGCTGGTTTCTCACCTAGGGTCTTGTCAATTACTTGAGCTCTACATTTTTGGAGCGATCACTCCTTGCAGCAAAAGCCCGGCATAGCAAAATCATGGAGATAACTTTATAACCATGTTGGGCCCCACAGTATTTACTCAGGTACAGTAGTCTACAGTTACACTGCCTTCAGGCAGTAGGTTAAGTATTTCCCTGTGGCATCAGCTAGTAAACTCTGGAGACCTGAGCATCAACACAGAGCCACCTGCAGCGTCACCCACCTCATGACACCAACAGTCTCGTAAATCACAGTACAAAGACTCTGAAAGATGCTGGACAGAAACTGTACTGGTTTATCAGCACAACGCCATAACCATTTTGTCTTGTCTTCATCCTGCCCTTCAGTACTTGAATTCTACAGGTTCTCTCCACCACCCATTGCATCTCAGCTCTCTGTCATCCATTTCAGAGAAATCTAAAGGGTCCCACTTGTCCAACAATGCAACAAAACCTGAAAGTGTTCTTTTTAATATATAAAATTATTACCCATTTTCAAAAGAACAATGGTCCAGTCATCTGAGAAGTACCAAAACTTTAAAACTAACTGGAAAGGAAGTGAAAGCACTGACAAACAGAACAGCCTGGAAATAGCTCTTTTCTTGTGTAAATAAAACCTACCGTTTAAAATTATTCTTACTTCTGCATATTGTATTTGACTATTAAATTTAATTTCCTCCTACTGTAAACTCAAAAAAAGGGGGAATAAGCGGCAGACGTATCGGATGGAAGAGGAACAGGACTTTCCCGTTACTGAATAACTATCAGTAGGCACCCCAAAAAAAATTTGATCATGAGAATAACTGATAAATACCCACATTAAGGTTAACCATCTCTACCTTTCTAGCAAGTTGGACCACCTTAAATCCATTTTTCCAGTGATTTGCTGAGGAACACCCTTCTCATCAGACCATGTAATAAGCATTTAGTTAGCTTTTTCAATCTTGTTTGAATATATGTAAGGAGCAAAATTAAATAATGAGCTTAAGGGAATCCAACTGGAATTTTGCCATGGATTTCATCTCTTTGTATAAATTTATCCTATGCCTAAATTTATTAAAAGTCAGTGTGCAGTGACAGTCATTAGCTGACAGAAAGGAAGAAAATGTATCTTTTGTCTGTAAAGTGCAAATGTGCTGAGTAAATCTCTTAAATAGCTATACGGGTATATGTGTACATGTGCACACCTATGTCAAAGGCATACAAGGATGTGAGGAATTTGAACCGTACAGGCAATAAAGTTGAACTATATGTAATATGTTCTTATTAAATTAAATTTCTAATAAAAGATTCTAGATGATGACAACAGTATATCTATGTTTATGTTTCAAAAAAGTACTTTTACTGTAGTACTGTTAAAAAAAAAAAAAGACATCTTTCTTTTAAAGAAAAAGTACTTTTTTTTTTTTTTCTTCAACACAGTGACATGAAGCAGCCAAAAGAACTTTGCCAGTGATTTGCAAAAGCCAGGTTTAATCAAGTACTGAGCGCTGAGAGATTCATTCCAAATATGAAATTTAAAAATACCTTAAAAACAACAATATGCACTCTTTTATAACCTTAGCAGAACAATTGCTATTGAAAACCAAATTGAACAAGCCTACACTGACAAGCAGGCAGAATAGTCTAACGGATCCTTCTCTATTTCTCACTTCTAACGATTTATCACTTTCACTAATTGGGTTGGCAGTCTTGAAAAAGACCATTTATAGAATGACAAGTTGTCTTGACCACAGGAAAAAGAGAGGGGGGGGGGGGGGGCATGGGGGTGTGTGGAGAATACATCGTTGTTGGTCAGCATTAATGATAGTTATGAAAGGTTGGATCTTCTTTTTCTTGTTTGGTTCTAATTGTTTTACATCATTGTATTTTTGTCACATAGAAGCACGACATGAATACCAAGCTTCGCCAATTTCAACAGAACCCTTCGTTTTCTCTGACTATCTGATCATCGCTAAAAATCATCACCCCCACCTTCCCCCCAGTCCTGGGTCTGGATTCTCAAGTACGTCCTGGGAAAAAAAATATTACTTTATGTACCAGAAATATCCATTAGTCTAGATTTTATGGTTTGTGCAATTAACTTTAAGTTTCTGTACTTCATTCTGTTGTGTATTTCATACATAACACAACTAAACCAATTAAGTTGGGGGGGTATTATTTTCTTAGCAGTAGCATTTTCTCAAGCGGCCTTATTTCCCCTTAGAGAAAACATCACCAGAGAATACCTTGTTTAGGAGGTACTTTTTGGTTTTGCTTTGTTTTTTTAATTATATCGTACCAAATGATTAACAGAAAGAGGGAATAATCTAATCTATTTTATTATTTTTCCACGCTGAGTAAGACCTTCCACCACTATACTTCTTCAACTGCCAACAGATTTTCAAGAATCCCTGAAGGATAAGAAATTACGAGGCATCAACCAAGATGGCACAATTCAATTACCACACCTCAAAAAAAATCACCTTGCCTGCAGACTAAGAAATTCCCCTGGACAAATGGGACCAACATTATTTAAAAACACTTAATTTCTCAAGAATTAATTAAATATTGGCAGTATCTACTACTAAAGGCTAACTGTACAATTCTGGAATAATCTTGCAAATACGAAGCAATGTAAGACTCTTCCCATGCATTACATGGATAAAGTGTATTGTGTTACCGTTGATTTTAGTACCACTGATCTTTCCCAGATAAAATAGAACTTCTGTTTTGTTTTTTTTCTCCCTATCTCATTCGGGTAATATCTCAGGGCTTCAATAAGAAGGCTATAATACCAGATCTGCAATTCATAACTTCACACACAC